>NC_142213.1:14185326-14375326 GCF_049639895.1 Pseudopodoces humilis | reverse complement strand
CTGTATTTGAAACCTACTGTTAAAAATCCTTTGAAACTTCATTCCTGTTACTGTGTTCAAACATTTCTGTTCTGATGGACAAGTGAAATATGCTCATGCCCTAATAACTGTACTTTCAACACCCAGCAGAAGGCAGACAGCTCTTCTGTCTGGGCAACTACGCTTCACTGCAATTTTGCAAACCTACTTTAACAACTACCCAGTTCTCAGACATTAGTTCATTTGAGACATTGCTTTCTATATCCCCTTGTGCCAATTAAATAATGAACCCTTTCAACAGCAATTTATAAAATATTAAAAACTTAAGTTTCACTTTTACCTTAAAGTTATCATAAAAAACAAACTAATTTGCAAAAGAAGAAGGTCATAACCGCCTGAAAAGGAAACACAGCTTTGCTAAGACTTAAGAACTGGGGGAAAGAGGGCACAATTAAAGCCTTATACTAATAATATTAATAGACTTGCACTCTTTGTTCAACTCAAAACTAATACAAATGCAAATTTTCAGGAGGGAAGACTTACTACATAAATTAGTTTCAACTGAGGATCTCTAAGACCTTGCACCTACTGGTCCTATATACCCTGAAGCAGCTAAAAGCCTTTGTGAAGAAGTAAGCTGATTTTCTATTTTAAAATTCCTTTCTGGAATCATTAAAGCAATACAGAAGAAGATGTCTCATACAATACTACGAAGGAGGCAAAGAGATCATCTCTAACACAGGGTCATCAAAGTCACACTCCAAGAAACTTTTTTAAGCTAGCTCCTGCCTCAGCACAGCTTCTCTCCATTAATGATACTCACGTGAACACCAGCTCTGCAGCACATGAAATACCTCATAAAACCTAATTATTTATTTTCACAATATACAAGTATAGCAGAGCAACCTTGCTCTTCCAATTCCACAGACAGAGGACAGACACAAAATATTCCTGCTTAAAAAATTATTTCCAGACTATTTCTACATATTTTTACTCTTAACTCTCTTTTTGCCTGTTGATTTTAGTATTTAAGTATCTTGCTGGTCTTGGGGCTAATCCTACAAAGTTTTAAGTACATACACAGCTACTCCCCATACTGTTTTCTGGCAATGTATACAGTTGTACATGTTTCAGAGATTGCCTTTCTTATAATGATAGGCCTTTCAGATAAGGATGTGTGAGAATATAATAACCACAAAATTATTACAAAATGCATCTAAGCAGACAAAATGAGTTTGTACTTGTACTTAAAAATTAAACCTACTTATTGACTCACTTCTACCAACAGGTTCTTATCCCTCCTCCCCTCCACACACACAAGAGAGGGAATTATGCATAAAACAGTCAAGGCAAAACACAACTACCACCAAGAGTGTGAGATTACTCTCACAGTTTTATAATACTCAGTATTGTATGCTTTTTTCCCTGTTGATATTTCACACTGTCTCAAATACAATTGCTTAAAAAATGTATTACATGCAGTAAATAGTTTAGAAAGAAATTTATGCATTTTGGAAAAGACTACTCAAGCGAAGTCCATCCTTTAAGCACAAAGACAAAGCTCAGACTTTCAGGGTATTTCAAAAGCATTAGCCTTTAAACCACACAGCAAGCTATGTGTCAAATGTGTGGTCACTGTCCATTCTTCAGGCTTTTTCTAAGAAATAGCTTAAGATTCTTCTCAGAAAAAAGCCTGTTTTGCACTGCCTCCTGGATGAAATACCACTTCCAAAAATAAGTGGTGTCTCCAGCAGTGCCTACACAGACCCAGCAGAGGACACAGCTCCTTCCACGTGCAGTTAGGGGCCTCCTCCCCTTACATGACTCCTTCGTCCTCCATCAGAGAAAGCAGCTCTTATTATCAGTTAATTCACATCAACATCATCCACAGCTTTTCTAGTGTCTAATACACCTTCCAAAGTCCACGTAAAAGAGAGGCAGTGATAGATTTTCTACAAAATGCTCCCACCCGTGCCTTCAGCTCTTGAATGTATTCTCAGTATACATAAGCATATACATAGTTAGGACCAATTTTCCTCTGGTTTTTATTTTACATTCATACTAAATGTGATGCTCAGCTGTTTCTTCACCACCACCAGCGTCTCACTCCTTGCTTGCATATCTAAATACTGTTCAGCAGCCATCTAGGTTACGCTGCTGCTGGAGCACCAGGCTGTGATGCGCTTCCCGGACGGGTGCACGCTGCCTTGCTCTGTTAAGCGAGGACATCAAGCAGTTACACAGTATTTTATTTTAAAATACTGTACAAGAATTAACTGATCTGCCCAGTGCCCTGCCAGGGACGTGAGTATAACTCTCTCCTATTTCACAGATGAAGAAACAGACAGTTTAAGCGATTTGCCCCGGGCCACACAAGGGCAGCGGACAGTTGGGATTATTGCAACACCCTGGCCCCCTGTCCCCAGCCAGCCTGTTGGGCTGCTCACACCTCCCCTGACAGAGGAAAACCAAGGCTCCTGCCTGGCCTAAGCAGAGACCTTCTCCCTTGGTCAGGCCCCTCAGCAAAGAAGGGGTCTCCTGGAAAAAGGCTCATGCACCTAACCCCCAGGCAAGCTCAGGGTCTCGTGTTCTGAACTTGCCACTGCACACTCTAAAAGCCTCCAACAGAATTCACTGAATTTTGAAACATACAGGAGCTAGCGAGGAACAAGTCACTACAAACTACAGGGGTTTTTTATTAATTGAGACCCCCATAAAAATACTGGTAGAATAAGAGACTTCACAGTCTCCTCCTCTTACTACCCCGT
Organism: Pseudopodoces humilis; assembly: GCF_049639895.1. NCBI lineage: Eukaryota > Metazoa > Chordata > Aves > Passeriformes > Paridae > Pseudopodoces > Pseudopodoces humilis. The sequence goes on along the minus strand of NC_142213.1, from coordinate 14,372,579 downwards.
GGTTTAAGCTTCTTAGAGCCTTTTAAGACGGATTGAAGCAGAGGCTGTTGTCCAACTTTGTCACATCCAATAATCTGAGCAAAGTCTGACATGGCTTTCAGGTGAACCCGTGTAGTTCCTATTTACATGTCTCAGCTAAACCACTTGGAAAGATAGTTCAGTGCCACAGCCCCCAGAGCCTCTAGGACTGTTCTTGTGGACTACCAAAAGGAAAAGGTATTCGAACCAGGAATCATGCTAAGTAGATTTCCTCTGCACAGCAGCCTTTCATATTTACAGGCAGCAAGATTTCTTTACATTTAGATCATTCTTTCCCAGCTCCTTTATTAGCCTGAAAGGACTTGACTGGATTTCCTCATACCATGATTAGTCATTTTTTAAGAAGCAGCCCTCTGCTTGCTACAAATACACTGGTAGAGGAAAAAAATAATTGGGGAACACATTTCATATTGTTGAAATGAAGTCCAGCGAAGCCAGATTTTACACGACATGACAACGTACTAATGCCAAACTGACACAAATTCTCATCTATGCGTTTTGGCTTTAATGGGTTAATTAGCTTGGCTGGATACAAATTTTAATTATCTGAGTTTGACATTAATGTCCTTGGAGTGTTGTCTATAAGGATTTGGGGAATCATAGACATTATTTTAGTTACTTCTGGAAACTGTGTGTTACACTGGGATTTAAATAGTAAGAACAGATAAGAATAGTGAGAACAGGTTGATCTATTTTGAAAAATCAGACTTTGTGAAACAGGACAAACTGAAACGAAGCTGAAGCCTAATGTACCTGGTCTTCAAGGGACTCTCATGGATATAACATAGGAAATAATCTCCTTTGAGGATAGGTGACAGGACAGTAATTTTAGATTAAGTGTAACAAAGAATCCTGTATGCAATTGAGATTCAAAGTAAAGATCATCTTGCTGCCTAACACAGTTTCTCATGCAGAAGATAACCAGTCTTAAACACAGTTATTTACACCTACCTCAGTTACTGACAGTGGCTCAGTTCCTCCAGAGCAAGAACCAGGTGGTACAACCTGGAGGCAGAACCTCAGTAGTTCACACTCTCACCATAGAAATTATAGGTATTTTAAGTGCATTACTTATTTTCTTACTTTTTAGGGTCTGCATAAGTAAATCAATCACCTGAGGATTTTTGAATGCATTTTCAATAAATATATATTTAATCAGCAAAAGAATTTTTTCTGCCCAATACTTTTCCAACAAACTATCACAGGTTACTTGAAACAAGTAAGAAAAAATAAAGCAGTATCTACTACAAGCTTTTCAAAACACCCTTTTCTGTTCTTCTATTCTTTTCTGTTCATTTTTCTAGAAATGGATTTAAGAGTGAAAAGAGAATCCTGATGACTTTTTGTATATATGGATTTAAGCTCTCTTTTTGCTTGCAACAAGACATGTAAATTCATTCCTTTTAAAAGCAATTGCACCAGTTCTTTAAAATGCAATGCAACCCTTTGTGCAGTAGCTTTTCACCCTTTGAAGACAATCTTCATTCTGTTTTCCATGTTCCCTTGGTACCAAAACCAAAGTCATTTGGATTTTCTTCTGTAAAAATTTGTACAGGCAATTTGGCTTTAGGAACACTAAGTAAATGCAATGCATTTCTCTTTTAGGTTCACACACCTATGTAATTGCTAGAATTATCTGAACACATTTAAATTCCTCCTAAAAGAAGGAGGGTGGCATTCAGACAACTCCTCTGTTGCCCAGTAAGAATCATAAAAAAGGTAAGGGCTTATTTGAATCACAGTATGTAACTTACAGAAAGGAGTCTATTCTCCTTACTTTGTTCCAGTGTGTTCTGGTTAAAATACCCAGACTGTGGTCCTGTGAGAAGCCAAACACCTCCTGGGAACCGCAGAGCAAATTTAGAGCACTTAGCACTGCATCGAATCAGCTCCTAACTCAACAAGGGTAAGGAAGGAACTAAGGGAGGTTATCAGACTAAGAAGTGATAATCACAAAAAATGGTAGAAAAAACTTTAAAAGCACAGTGGAACAGAATTCTCTGCTGTACAAAAAAAGAGCAGAGAAAATATATATATTTTAATATAAAAAAGAAAAAGCTGAATCTTTTTGTAGCATTGCCTGCACTTTCTGTTCTTAAGCCTAAAAACTGTGAGTAGACAAGTTAGTGTTACATTATTTAGAATATCAGGGAAGATATTTTTACCCTTGGATAAAACATTAAAACCTCTAAAGACCTCACTCATTCACAGATGGGAAATGGAAAGCCTTCCTATCATGCATTTTGGAGACAAAACCTTTTTTTCTGGAAATACTGATAAGGAACAAATTCAAACTGGTCCTCATCCACGCGGATCATCTCATTAAAACAATGGTATCTTTTAAACCCTGTATCCTGAGCTATCGGTCAATTTTGATTGACACAAATATTTGTATTAGGGGTTACACACTGCAATTTACAATTGGGGACTATCACAATACTGTATGTTAATGTAATCAGTATTTTCATTTCATGAATTCATTTGCAGCATGACACTGCAAGGGTATTCTTACATATACTGAAGACACAATTACTAGAGTAGTTCAACAATTCTCCTTTAAGTGGAATTTTTTTTATCTGATAAATTTTTAACACAATAAAACCACTCCTAGTTCTGTGTGCATGCTTTAATTTCCCACCTTTTAAAATGTTTAGACACTTGGAATACCTAGCATACAGAATTAATCCACAAATATTTACAAGAAAAATCTATTTAATTTCTTTCTATAGTAACTACCACAGGGACTATTGTAATGAAAAATTTCCCATCTTAAAGAATTAATGCGATTACTGATATAGAGAAGAAATGTAATTTATATCATCACAAACACGTAGAAGATATAATCCCATATTCACAAAAAGAATCTTTATTCCCTCTTTGAATTCTGAGACAATACAGTCTTGCCTTGAGGAGAACAGAAATATTATGAAGTACCTTAAGCAAGATAATTGTAGGAGAAAAAAAGTACAATTGCATTATTGTTGTGCTAAACTGTGACATACTTAAAAAGCTAATTTCTTTTATTTTAATGGAATTTGGTGTGCATATCCTTTAATCTACTTCACTATTTCTTCACGTTTTTACACACAAACACATGTGTGAAGTGTTTTCCATTATCTGTATTACCTGGTTTAATGAACTGCAATGAATTTAAAACAATTAAAAATATACTTGGCAATTCTATAAACTTCACTCTATTTATTAACTATTTTGGAACTAACTAAATATCTAGAATGTCACAAAAATTCACAGCAAATTAAAGACCTACTGCAACTCAAATATTATTCAAGAAGACACAATCAATATTTGATGAAAAAGTAACGTTTGACATGAGTGACTGTCCCAAATTTTACCAAATACATTTCAACCAATCACAGTGCTGAACAATTTGCATCTAAATCAAAAGCTAAGCAAACAGAAATGTATCCCCAAAATAGGGCTTTCTACAGCTATGTCAGCTAAATGCATTTAAAATTCAGTACAGTCACCCTTCAATTATTCCTTTCAATTAAATAAATTTTAACCAAGAAATTAATCTACTGTGGCTGGGCATTTCTCTATTCCACAGAAGCAAACATTTTTTCACTCATTCTCCTTTAAAAAGCAAATTTAACAAAACTACTAAGACAAAAAGGATGACCTAATTAGTACTAAGTAATATTTAAAGCTTTTATATATGGTACACTCATATTGCTACCCCTAACTTCCAAGGCTTTATACTCACTGATACTGTTTGATTTATCTGGCACTACTGCTATTTGCTTAAGCATGCAAATTCACATCCTCCATTCCTCTATGCACCCAACATACACAGAAGGAGTCAAAATGTAGAGAAAATGTCCTGTGAGCTTTGACTGAATTACCTGTTAGACAATGGGGTGCTCAGCAGGGACAGCCCTGGTGACCAGAGGTCTCCAACACACAGACCCACACGAGCCAAAAGCAAGAAGGAAAACTCCCCAGAGTGAGCAAGGAAGAACATTCAAAACTGTTCTAGGAACCCTCTTACCCTTTTCTACCTAGAAAACCTGAACCCTGAACAGATGCTCTCCCACTCCTCACCATTCAGCAGTGAGACACGAGAGATGACATCCAATGAAAATGTCTCGTATTTATTTCCTTGTAGTCCTAGCTCCTGTAAAAGCACTGAATTAGTAGGACTGTACTAATTAAGTTTGTTTCAGTTATCTGAACAGATCTGACCAGCTAGTTATGGAAAAAAAAAAAACCCATCTAAATTATACAGAGTAATATTGCATAAAAAAATGTAGGTCATGGAAGAAACAAACCATCAACAAATATAGCCAGGTTTATTTCAGAATTTTCTCTTTGCTCTGTTCAGACCCCGATTCTATATATCAAAGCCTTTAAGTACACACTGGCCTTAAACACATGCTTAAAAAAGCTTTGCCCCATTAGGACCTTCTGCCTGGCACGCAGGACGCTGGGGACTGCTGGCAGTGTAATCCCCTGCAGTGAGCCTGCCCTCTTTTCCAGTGTGTGTGACCTACTCTTGGAATTTATGTCCAAAACAAAAAGATTATGTACAAAAAGATAAGTCACGTTGTGTCAGTGTGATGACAATGCCCAATACAAGCCCTCCTGTAAACTGCTGTCCCAAAACACCACTGAAAGCAGAAGTCACACCTAGGAAAGTAACTACAGAGCAATAAACAAACAAAAAAGACTTTAAACTAATACTTGCCAAACATCAGTCCTGCAAATTTTTGCCACAAGCAGCCGATTCATAGTACATAGCAATGGCCCAGAGGTGTTTCACATACATAACTTCTTTCCTTAGAACAAACTAATAACATCTCCAATATTCTTCTTTAAGTTGCCTTCATTTAGCATGAAAATGGTTTAAAGAATTTAAGTCAGTTGTACTTTTTTTAAGAGAGAAAAGTGTATCTAGGAAAGAATTAGCCTTTTTTCAGAGTCATATGTACTAATATGTTTTTTACCATATAAAACTGAGAACAGTCCTTAAAAAAAAGTTTTTAGTTAATACCAGTGTTTTGGAGCCTCCCACTGGCAGCCATCACACAGCTGAAGTGAACTATCAGCTGAATGGAGGGTTTATATCCAGCATCAATGACTATTTTGCTCTGAAAGAAATTAGTATTTCTGAGTTCGTATTTTAAATGCAATTTAAAACACCATAAAGGAAAGAATTCAGCATTTATTGTGTGTCTCCCAGCAGACCACTTAATGTTCAAACATCTTCTATGCAAAGGTCAAATGATTTCACTGAATGTAACAGTGACAAAAGTATTCTGCAGCACTGAAAAAAATATCAGATGATCAAGGAAAAAGATTTGGACCTGAGATCTCACAAGAGTCACAATAAATAATGTAGATTCAGTTCAGTAAGAAAGAAAATTGCCAAGTTGTGTCAGGAGAACCAGATTAAGAAAGATAATAGGTAAAATACAAATTACATACTTCTGGCAATGCTCTTCATAAAGGAGTATTTTAAAGTAATACAGCAAATGAAATTTTATAAAAAAAATTCTCAAATCTTTTTACATAAATACTTCCTGCACAGAAGTGGAAAAAAAAGCTTATTCAGATGGGGAACCTCTAGGGTATTCTTCTGTAGGCAGCCACATGGATAGCTGCAGTCAAACAAAAATCCAGTGTAAATAATTGTGGTAGTTGTAATATACAGAGGGCAAAGCTGCAGTGAGTGCCCACTCAGGAATGGGACAGGTTACAGGTATGAAAAAAATCAACTCAAATGCCTGTCTGAAGCAAAAAACAAAGGCTAATAGGCACCAGTTTATTTTCCATTTTTGTTGTGTTTTTTTCTTCCTTGACATTTACATCAAATATTTTAGGTTCTCATTCTTTCTAACATAAAGAAGTTCCTAAGTGCACCATGTACAGCTCCTGCTGCTGGTCATGGCTCCTCAAAGCCAAGATCTCACCACCAGCTAAAAACGTCTGGAAACCAACCCAGGAATTGCCCCTGGGATGTGTTTCTATGCAAGATGAATTTGTGGTGATCAGCTGCAAACAACACAGGACAAGGCAGCAAAGAAATAAGAAACAAGACAAGGGAACAAAATATAGGCAATAAGGTAATGAAGAGCAAAAGCACAAAGCAGTGTCCTCTTGTCCACTTTCCGGAAGAGAACACAGCATTTGTTACATTAAAAGAAAGTAAAAGGGGGTTTTTAGTTTGGTTTCTTTTTTTAATTAGACATATCCAATCAAGTCTCCAGCAAGGATGGAAGATAAAGTCCTAAATTAATATTACACCTGACTAGGACTCCTGTTTGTGAGCTCACAAAAAGACAAAAAAGAGAACAGTGTAGATATCACTAGTTTTATGTATTAATACAAAGGTATATAATTTTAACTATTAAATTATTAAATTTAATTAATTTAACACTTATTAAATCATGTTCAGAAACATACATACGTTTTTTTCTGTGCTCAACCAGCTCCACAGCCTGCTTTGCTGAGCATTTTGAAAACCAGCTGTCCCCCAGCAGAACAGTGATCTCATTGGTGTGGACAAGCTTTCCTGGCATGAAGGCAAGAGGACCAAGAGGTACCTGTCAAAGACACAGACATCACTAATGAAAATAAAACTTGGGCAGTCATACATACAAAGATAAGTATTTTAAAAAGTAAAACACAGATTTAAAAAAAATAAAAATTCTACAGCAGATATTTAGTGACTAACCCATCATAAACATTCAAATGACCAGATCCACTTGAATTTAGAATTTTACTTACAAAATCTGGAAACTTGAATTTCACCAACTTGTTTTGTTACACAGAACTATAGTACAGCTGAATGCTCACTTCATCTGAACATATAAACCTTGATAATACAAACTGAGTTATATGCCAACTACATTCATTTCCTAATAAAAGCCAGATCAGCTTTGCTGAATTTTTTTAAAATACTTAAATAGGTTTGATCAACTCAAAGATGAGTTGCTCTTCTTAGACTCTGCCTTGCTAACAGTGAGTACCCAGAAACTCCAGTGTAAGACACTGGGGCTCCCAGCAGGACCACAGACAGTGTTTAATCTCACTTTGCTGGGTCTTTCACCAGGCTGCAAACCTCAACCACCCAGGGATCCTCCACAAGCAACTCTTCCCCTTTAACTGCTCTCCAGGCACAAGGACAACTGATAAAAGCAGGACACTTCAGGCAGGTGCACACAGGTGACAAACATATTTTAGAACTTTACATCTGCTTCCTAAAATGTGAATCTCCCATTTTCACACGCATTGCAACATCCAGGACATGGTTTTATGATTTAAGACATCTTCTACTGCCCAAATTTTACAGGCAGTGCTTGGGCAAGTCCTCTGGGTGAGGAGGAGCCTTGGCCACCACTACCCCTGTACCCTGCAGCAGCTCTGGCCTTCTGACCCCCAGGACACTGCCACCTGCCTGGCTGCCTGTGGGCTTCAATTGTGAAGAAATTAAAAGACCAAAATCAAATCAGATCTAAAATGGAGGTGGCATAAAGATAAGAACCACATCCACATCAAGTCTCTCTCTCTTTTTAGGGTAAAAAGACATCTATCTCAGATGGTTTGTATCAGCTCCCTCTACTTTATTCTTCTGCCTTCTTCCTCAGTTCCTCATCACAGCCACTTGCTTTCCCATTTTGTTTGTGCTGAAGCAGAGCACTTGGCCTAATGGATCTGTCTCCTTGGAAAGCAATCTTCCCTCTCTTCCATATCCAGGAGGGTCCCAGTGCTGGAACTAGTTCTCTAGCAGGCAGGACCCTGACATTAAGACTATGCAGAATGTGCCTTTTCTATATGTGTGCCCTCCCTGACTTGGTTTTAAAGTAGCAGACTGCATGAGTTGCCTGTTCACTCTTCCCCCAAAATGATAAAAGTAAAATTAAAAGCATATGAAAATATTTGGCTAACAGGATAGGAACTGTTTCTACACATTTAAAGTAACATATGTGAGTTAACATTGCTGTTTCAACTAAGAATAAGCCCTATCAGGCTTTCTTTCAAAAATAGGGGAGTTTCTGTGCTTTGAAACAACACGATCTTTATGCTTTACATCACATGGCCACACATACACACATGATAAATGGATTACACACATAAAATCCAGAGCTGTAGCACAGCACAGCAAAGTGAAACCCTCCCTTTTCCCACATGGTCAGGTGTCCTCCAACACTGTCTTACTAAAGACCCAACTCTGTATCTGAGCCAGGCTGCTGAGGAAGGCAGCAGTCAGGCACTGAGTGCAGAAATCAGCCACTCAGTTATGTGCAGTACAACTTCCCTGCCTTCAAGGATGGATTTTGAGTTGAACCTGAGAAGCAAAGAGGAAAAGAAGAGAAAGAAAAGCCAGTTTGTTCAAAATTTTGGTGAGCATAAGCCAACAGGGCAAATTTTACACAGGGATTTGTGCAGTTGTTAGGGAAGATTCAGAGCACCAGAAAAGATCGCTGTGTCAATGGGAAGATTGGTGGAACAAAAATTAGCAGCACCTTTTTATGTAAAAATCAATGTTCTAGGGTTTATTTCCATGAATCAGGAAATACTACAGCCACTTTCTTCTCAGGAAATGACTAAGTACCATAATTCAGTCATAATTATAGTTTTCTATACAATAGATTTACATATCAAACATGTCAGGTTTTGTGTTAAGCATTTATGTCATCAGCTTTCAGTTGTCAGTAACACTGTAATTTACAATGGATTTCAAAGAAAAGAGAAGGAAACAAAAGCAAAGGTTTAACTATTATCATAATAAACGTAACATTAGTAAGTACTGGCAACCTGACTAACACCTCACTCCCAGTGCAGGCAGCCCAGGTTTTAACAGTTTTAGCCCATTTTCTTGTGTGACCTCTGCCACGTACATACCATGATATCATAGGACAACTTGTCAGGCAATGTCTGGAGTCGTTCCTGAAGAGCCTCATAATCACTCTCCACCTTCTTCCTGTTGATAAATTCAAGTTGATTCAATTTCACAGCTAAAGAGTTAATGGTTTTCTGCTAGTAAATCAAAACCACACCAAAAATACAGAAAAATTAACTGTTTTACTCTAACACATATAGCTGATAGATTAATAACTCATTTATAGAAGGCATGGGATGACAAACATAATAGCTAGATTATTATCTAATAATGTATATTAAGATAGGTACATGATTATTTTAGATTGTATATGTCTCATTCAGAATTAGAATTTTTCATGGTGCAAAGAAGCAGTTCTTTCACTAGGATTTGGAGTATCTCACTCCATGTTCAAGTCCAAGTTATAACACCACCAATATTTAGAAGAAAAACTGAAAATCCATTTTATTCTTTGTAAGAGGCAGATTCTTCAAACTATCATTTTTAATATAGAGCTCATATATTGACCTCAGTTTGAGCTGACATAAATGAGCAAAATTTTAATTCTTATTTTCCCATGAACTTTGTGCTCCTATCAAGAGTCAAAACTCCTGAAAGATGTCTCAATCACTAGGTTTCTATCACATCTTCCAGCCCAGAGGAGGAATAAGCATCCCTTCTGACACTTCTGTAACTAAATTGCAAATAAGGCTCATGCTACATGTTGCTACCCAGGAGAGAAATGGTTTGGTGAACTGGGACAAAGTATTCATTCCCATGGCAGACACCTGGTTTTTCACAGGACTTTGCAAGAAACAGCATTTCAGTGGCTGCAGTGATTTTACTCTGTGTGCAGAACAACTACACTTCCTCTAAAAAAGGCTTTTGTAAAGGCATTCTTAAATTTTTAAATTTGTCTGGAGAAGATCTTTAATGGACCCCTGACATTCTAAAGATGGTCAGAAATCAGCTCCTGCATGAAGTAGCTGGCATACAAATGTCAGGTTTGATGATATTGTTTACTTGTACTTCAAAACAATAAACATACATATGTGGTAGTAAATTCTGCAATAGAAGGCAACTGAAAGCACAGAGCAGCACACTTAACAATGCTGACCCAAGATGCAAATTACAGGTTTTCTGAGGATGATTCAGGAAAGCAATCTATAAATGTGCTGAAAAATGAATGTCATAGTTGATAACACAACTCTCAAAATATTACCATTGATTTTCTTGGATTCATAAGCAGAGGTGAAATCTTTTTCAGCATTCATTATGAAAAATTATCTGACACTCTTATGTTTTGACTCATTTGCTTCACAGTTGAACTCTGGTGTAAGCACCCTACTTTTTACCTATTTTAAGTTATTGAACTCATATGGAAGAAAAGAATTTGGGTTTTTATGCCACTCGGACCTTAAAACCATATTCCACATAACTGATTTACAAAAGATGCTTGCTGCTGTTTGCTCTGACAGTAGATTTCTCTCAGACATTTTAGGCAAGGCTTTCTGTCCGTTGCCCACATCAGAGTGAAAACATAATTCACTTCCTTCAAAAAGGAAGGATAAACTCATGAATCTTAGCAAAATGCACTGAGGTGTTTTGGGGGAGGAAGGAATATAATGAAAACTTGGTGTCAACAATAACAATCAATTACTTAATGCTATTTACAGAACCCAGCCACTGCCTTGGAGAGGTCTGGATTTGAGAAATGGACTTCAAGCAGTCACTAGAAAACAAGGCCTGGCACATGTCTCAAATGCAGGAGAGGACTCCGTGGGAAGAGCTTGGCATGAAAATCCCCCACTCAGAGCAGGATTAAACATTCCTATCGTTTCATGGCTGAAAGTCACTCAACATTTCTTCATTAACCTGAAAAGAAGACACTGTCTTTAAGGTCTGACTGCTGCCTGTTACTGAATAATCCAATCAGGGTCCAGGAGAAATCACTTGCCAAAGAAGCTGCGCTACTTCAGAAGCAAAGCATCCTGCTTTTCATACTGGGACTGCTGCCCTTTGCTGAGCAAACCCCCACCATGGCAATCTCTGAAAGTGGGGTCACATCCTGAACTGGGCCGTGCAGATAAAGAAAATTCAAATTCATCCTTTTAAATAACTGGCCTGAAACAGCATTACTTAAGAAGGAAGCTCCCTCTTCATGTATAGCTGATGGTTTCACAAGCTCTGGGGTGTGCCAGTGCTACAGCCTGCCACAACAAGCAACAAAGAACCAAAGGGAACAGGGAGAAAGAACATTGGGACTCCAGCTATGAACATGTCCCTAGAAGGGGAAATGCATGGCTAGCTATTAATCCCATAGCAAACCCATTATTGGATTCATGGCTTTAGAAATATACTTCAAAAAGTGCATTGAAAAATGGAAAAGAAAATAATTTAATGGAAATATATTGAAGCTGAGCATTATAAAACCCTATTGTTATTCACCCAATTCTATTTAACATTCTTCTGTGTCACTGACTACTTAAAAGGTCTTACATGAACAGATTATTCAGTTGAAACAAGAGCACTCAGCTCTTGCACAATCAAGACCTAAATAAGAGTACTAAATTTTAATTTATTTTTTTTTATGAAGTAAAGATTGTATGGATGCTATGCAAACTGCTTTTCTATATAAAAGAAATCAGTAAGTTATTTTTTTCACTAGAGGTCCTGTGCCCAAAACTCCCAAGTTCATGGGGTCATTGCCAGAGTTTGCATAAAAGCAAACACAGGAGCAACTCCTCCTTCCACAGAGCCAACACTCCCAGGCCACTCCACAAACCTCAGCCACTGCAAGAAGGAAAATAATTGTCACCATTTTTCCAAACTTTTAAAAATCAGTTCAAATTTTACAGCTTTCTGCCTAATAATTTTTTTCTGAAAAACACTGTCTCTGAGTGGAAGAATGCACATGCAGAATTTCACATGGGAGCCAGCAGGCACAGACACTGCAAAGCTCCTGAGAAAGTGCATGAGCTGGAGATATTCTGCCTGCCTTCACCACAGCAGCACCAGTAGGCACTTCAATATTTCCCTTATTGAAAATTAATGCAGCCTCTGAATTTTAAACATAAATGAAACATATTAGTTTTAGATTATTTTTGCGAGCCAATAGTCAGAATTTAATATGATGATGTGTATAGATTGCCTTGATTTTTTTCCTCTTATCCAGCGCTTGCAGCCTATGTGCATTTAAACTAAAAACATTTGATACACACTAAATATAAATTATTTGCTTGGAGATCTTTCAGGCATGAAGAAAAAGCCTCTTAAAATAAATTTAAAATATTATATGCTTGATGGTGTATAACCAAAGGTTTAATCTCACCACTAAAGGGGCAGTTGCTGTGATTCTGCAATAACCCTGCAGACAATAATCAAGACAGCTCCTGTTGTTCTCTCAGTAAAATCATGGTAAACACAGCATGGATATATCGTAATTTGATATCTGTAAGATCAACTGTTATATCTCACAGTAACTCATAATATAAGATTTCATTCACCATTAAATGTACATTTTCCTCATATGCCATACAAAACTATTATTTACTAGGTATGTTTTCTATTAACCACAGATTGTCAACAGACAAAAAAATGCCCAGAGATAATTTTTTTATATAACAAACCATTTATTTTAAGTACTGAAAACTAAGATTTAGCATGTTCTTTACTTGGGGGGGGGACAGTGAAACATTACTTTCCACATTGTTTCAGCACATGGAGGGGGGCAAGTGGAATTTCCCTACTTGCTCCGTAGTTAGAAAACAACAATAATTCTACCCTGGGAGCACCTTTTCACCGTTCAGGCAGATTAAGCATTTATCCAACAAGGTTACTTGCGCAAAACTGGCAGATGAGATAGGTTTTTAAGGCAGAAGTATAAACACTGAGGCTCACTGTATTTGTGATTTAATCATACCAGTGAGAAACAAATATATTTTAAGGAAAGTACATTGCAACAATTCTGAGGTATCACTAACTATAATCCCCAAAACACAATTGCAGGATTTGACTTCCATCAGAATTAACAGCAATACTTTACTAAAACATAACTAGATTACTCATCAGTATTTTAGACATGTAGACTTTTTTTTACTTACCAGTGCTGGATTTTTTCTTGGCAGCCAGTGACCACCTGTCATTAAAACAGATAACTACTCATGAAAAAAACAAGGCTAAGCACACAGCTGCAATGTCAATGCATCAGAAACTAGAACAGGAGCTTTACAGATTTGGAGCTGTCTCTAGCCACATTTTTATTTGTCAGGGCAAAGGCGTGTGAATGGTCGTTCTTAAGCAGCACACTTTATCACAGGCTAATGCAGAGTGATAACCACAGAAAAAAATTACAGCTTTCCACTTCTTATTTTGGTACAATACCTGCTCCATAACTATTACGTGACACAGGATCTGAGATAAGTAGCAGTTCCTGCAATCTGCTGATCTATTTTCAGTGTTACATGTTTGCAGAATAAGAAAACAACATAAATTATAACAAGACATCAATGTAACTCCCATACTCAGTCATTAAAAAGCAAAACAAATGAATCTCACAGCACCAAAAACATTTTTCCTCTATCAGTACATCAACAAATGCTTCCACTGGCCACTTTAACTTGAAAAAGCACAAATTAACTTTGTGCTGTGTAAATACATGGATATTTGACAACATGATGGGTTGCTGGTTTCTCTTCTTTCTGGGTGTCAAGAAATTAAGTTTTAATATAAATATTTCACTTACTTCCTTATGCCACAGGCTTTCCCAAGAGATACAAAAGAATTTAAAAAATAAAGTACACTGTTAAAATTAAATACTTTTATCTTTCTTAACTGCAATTTTTTAGACAGCATATAGAAAACAGGCAGGATGCTGAAACCTGTGACCTTCTCTGCCACAATTACATGGAGATTTTGTCTTTCAAAACATATTCTGATCTCTGAATAATAGTTACTAAAAATACAACACAAACCATTTCATTCAATTATATGAAATGCAATGAAGCCATGAGGCAGTTAAATATGTCTAGACAGCTTCTCAATATAAGCATTTTCTAGATTTTTTTTTTTACAAATTTTGTTTTTCCTATAGCCAAAATAATGCTAACATTTGAAAGCAATTAATGAGAAAATTTGCAGAGAAAACAATAACATACATTCAAGTACCACTGAAATCACTGGAGCAGATAATTCTTTTTTTTTCCCCAAACAACAGAATGAAAGACAATTTTTTTTTCAGTTAGCATATGTGCAGCTTTTGCACAACAGATCTCAAACCCTGCACTTCCTACTCATGTAGGAGTAAAAAAAATGGGAGTACTTTGTGAGCTAATAATTCTTTAAACAGAGCAAAGTTCTTAAATGAAAAGGATCAGCTTTACATTTGTGGTTACGTTATTTCATAATCCATCAGGAAAGTCAGCCAGGTAGCTCATCCCACATAAGCCAAGTTTAAATTTATCATTTGCTTTAAACTCCTACAAATCAAATGCCTAGCAAAATATCTTCCTTAATGTGCAAGCCAACTATTTTTAAGCTTGAGAGTAAATACACAGACTTGTACAAGACATCAAGCCAGAAATCTAATTCATACTATTAATATAAAGCTCATTTTAAGACTAAAGTCTCTGCAGAAGACATAAATTGTCTGGTAACAAAACTGAGAATACTGGAGCCCATCACTAACAAGTTGAGGAGTCCAAGCCTATTCTATCCACATCCTTCATCCTTTCACATTTGGCAGTGATTGTGAAGTACACAACATAATTTAGCATACAAAAATGTTTATGAAATCCTTTAAGAAAGTTTCAATTTAATTGCCCCATTACAGATGAGGATGGAAAAGACAGGAAGCTTTCCATTCCCAATACATGACTTTCCATGCATGAAGTGAGCTGAAAGCACAAAAAGAAAAGCCCTACAAACCATAAGAGCAGCATGTTCATTAACCTCTACATGATAATCCTTTCGTAGCTGCATATTAACTAGTTACATATTCATAATCATTTACATTATTTAGAGGACCTTCTATGAAAATTTCTAGGCTATATCCATTAGCCACAATGTTAAAGGTTACAGAAGATAGTCTACTTAATGTTTCCAGGAAGCTTTTTTAATTAGTAAATATGTAAATTGGGCACATATGCTTTTTATGTTTTTAAGAAATAGCCCATCAGTAAAACAGCATAGGAGCATATGCTGTTTCCACCACCCTTTATCCCCTCAAAAAAAAAAAAAATTAAAAAAAAAAAAGACAGAAAAATCAATAACACCAATCAATTTTAATTTAATTCTTCTTCTTTGATATAATCTCTCTTGAAGGGATACCAAAGGGTGGAACCAACAACACACCTTTTCATTTCAGTGGCCAGCATAAAATGAGTCCTTTTACAGAAGTGCTAAAATATACCACCTTAAAAATGTTGCAGGCTGCACTTCTGGAACTGAAGTCTATTAAAAGAATAGAGAGAATAAATATTGAAAAACAGATGGGAGATCAATTATGCATATGACCTTTATTAGGTCAGTCCCACTGTTTGGATAACAACTGGTTCTTATCACAGCAAAGAAACAGATAAATATATAAACAAATCTTTGATTCTTTGCCTTTAATCAAACACAGGAAAATCATTAGTCTATCTTCCACACATAATTTATATCCAGAGCTACAATTAAAGAATGAAAAACCCTTTTAAGGTAAATAAAATAAATGACCTGCTTGTGTGTTCACTTGAGATCAATTTACCTGGACAGCTAGTGCCACCAAGTATGCCTTACTTTTAAGACATCACAGTGAAGTGGTATCAACAAATTCTGAATTCTCCCCTTTTAGGCATAAAAATGTATGAGTTTGTGAATGCACATGGTTATCAGTGGCTTATCTGCATACTAAAATATTTATTAAACTACTCTTGTGCAGACTTAACATTACCTAATCATGGGTCTGGTTATTAAAACAGGATCCAGTGTCAGAAAACATATTCCAGGCTTAAAAGAAAGCAAATAGACAAATATTTTGTTTCCTTCCTTTCCACCAACAGCAAGTTGTTAAAATCAGTGCTCCTCAAGCTCCTGACCTACCAGATCCACACCTGGGAGCTCCACAAGCAGCCCTGGGGATAGGGGAGAGGCCATTCCTGCGCACCTGTAACTCACCGTGCAATTCCTGCTGGATTAAACCCAAACCTTTCCAGCAGGAGATTATGTGCTTGTTCTGCTGTCACTGCTACGTGCCTGAGCTATTTCTAGGGACGCCTGTGTTGCTGCTTTTAGGGAATCCCTCATTTGTAGGTGTCACAAGCAGAGCACGAGGATCAGCTTTAGATCTGTGATCACATCCCAGGTGTCCCCAGCTCCACTTTACCAGCATGACCCCAAGGCAGATTACAGGCTAATGACTCCAGATCACCCCCAGGCAACTCCCATCATCCAGACAAGGTCTTCATTAGCTGACCAAAGACAGAGAATTCCTTCTGCCTGCAATACATTTTCCCTTCCCACTCTATTTATACACTACCTTCTCCATGATCTTGTATCCAGAGAGTTCAAAATCTCCTCCATGAATTCAAGTGAGCAGCACTTTGAAAAAGCATTGCACTGATTCTGCAGGCTGAGTTACAACCACTGGCTCTGCTCAGAGCTGGGAAGTCAGAGCTCATAACTCAGCAGCCAGGCTCCACAATCCAACATTTCCTTGGCAATGAGGACAGGTGAGAAGGATGCTGTAGCACAAAGCAGATCCTTACCTGTACATGCCATGGGTCTCTAACCTATTCCACATCACCCCAGCAGGTCTTCACCCTCCTGTACAAGGGCACTTCTTTCCTGCACCTTATTTTTCCCTTATCTGTTACCTCTGCATGTGCTCCCATTACTAACAGCTGAATATAATTCTCTGTGGTGCTTCTGATTAACGAAGTGGTGGCACAAAGAGTTCTTTTCTCTGCATTCCCAGACTAAGTTGTTTTATTCAGGTACTTCTCCAAGGTGGAGGGCATGTGAATGAATGCTACTCCCTACTGAGCGGCTGGGCACTGCCTACAAAGCTGCTGGGTTCAGCACACAGAGGGCAATTCTCTCTCATCTCTTCTGAACAGCAGCAAGACAAGCTACCAAATCAGAACCTTATTTATGTCTCAGCTTGTGAAAAATTTTAAGTAACAGAGCTGGGCCTGGTATCATCTGCAGGCAGTTTGGGGTACCAATGTCTGTGTGAGTTGTGCAGTTACATTCAAGTCCAGAGAAGCAGAAATTTCTATGTTTTTTAAGACGGAAGTTAAATTCAATGAAAATCAAGAAAATAAAAATGTCACACCAGATTAGGTACAGGTCCTAAATGAATGAGAGCTCATTTCCACACTTGCAAGTACGAAGGTGGAAATGCAAAGCATGGCACAAAAGCTAAGTTTCCCTATAAACGCGTTGCAAGTTACGCACCTAAGAGGCCAAACAAATGTCTGCTGGTTCTACATGCACACTAGAGCATTTTGCTTCAAAACTGTGGCTCACAATCTGGCTGGTCTTCTGAAATTAGAAGCTAGGGACACAGATCTAATCCCAGCTCTGATTCTGTTTCTTCTATATGGCCTTGAGCAAATCACAACCTCTCAGTCTACATTTCTTCATCTGCAAAATGGGGATAATAGTATTAACCTACCCACCTCAGAGTGTTTAATGATGATTAATTAATGTGAGAAAAGCACTCTAAAGATGTAAGAGCACTATATAAGTGATAAAGCATTATTTACCACTTGAAAAGTAATCTGAATAAAATCAGATATGCAAGTAATTTGTTTACATGTAGCAATAATATAATTTGTGACTATTTAATCTTGAATTAGTCTCACTTTAAACATCCCTTTCAATCACATTTCCAGTTACTTAGGGAAAATGACAGTATGGAATACTTTTTGTAGAAGCAAAGCAAGTAATGAGGTGGTAATTAAAGTAAGGGTCTAATAAAGTCTAAAACCAATGACTTGCCTTCAGGAGACTGTCCCTGCAATTTGGGATTGTAAAAATATCTCCATTTCAGCCTAGGTCCTGTTGCTCAGAACCTCCCACCAGCGTACGCTGGTTTCCTGAAATGCAGATCCATGTTTGCAAGGCACGTGATAAATCCAACATCATTTCCACTACTGACTTCCTTCAGGTGACTCCAATGATTCTGAATGTTAAATATTCCACATTCAACTATTTACTGCAGTTCATACATGCACATGAGCTGCTGCCATCTGGAAATGTTTGCAGTATCAAAACTCTCTCTGCCATGCAACTCATGCATGAGATTTGTTCCCTCTTGTACCCCCAAACACTAAAATTTTACCCATGAAATTACCAGTTCACAATACCACTTTACATTACAGAACAACACTAATGGGTGGTCAAATGTTTAATCATCTCTTGGTAACAAGGATGTAACAAGCCACAGAAAAAATAAACTTTTAAAATTAATTTTCATTTTTTCCTCTAGGAAACTACACAGTACTTGCCTAGAACACAGCAATCACTGATGGAGAAAGACAGAATTAACATTTGTACAATTGTTTTTCCTAGAGCCACATTTTCAATCAAAAAATGAAATAAAACTATTAAAAATTCTTCAGTCTGTTGGCACACTGTATGATCTAATGCAAAAGGAAGAAAGCATTTTTGAGCTCTCATATTCATTTATTAAATCATATTACTGAAAAACACTACATTTCAACAAATTATTAACATAAAACCCCTTTTAGGTGGAAACTTTTGTCTTTTGAAGAAATGTATTTGGGAAGAATACTGAAGGAAAAGAGAAAGAAATCTGAATCATGGCAAATATTTCTTAAAAAATCTTACTTAGAAATATAACCATGATTTTTACTTTTCTTTACAAGAAAACAAGTGAAGATCTACTATTTTTATATTAAGTGTGTACACACCTGTGGGTCTGCATTTTTGCAGAAAAAGTAGTACATAACTATTATTCATCAATAAATAAATACTAAGTTCTGACCAAAATTATTTTGGGGAGCTCAAAAATTCTACAGAGCAAAAATTCCAAGGGCAGCAGGATGCTGAGTGAGTTCCATTAACTCCAGGCCAACCAAAGTGGGGCAAGTGAGGAGCAGAGTAAGAGCTCATCCTTCACTGGCAGCAAGCCAGTGTCCACGTCCTGTAACTTCATCTTGAGACAAAGAACTCAGAACTCAGTATTCGAGCTCAGGTCAGGTAAACATATTTGTGTAGCTACAGCAGACCAGCACAGGCACAGAGCTCCCATGATCTAAGCAGCCCAACACCTCAAGCAGGTTTTGCAAGCTTTGATGCAGTTGATGGTGCAACAACTATGCTGCAAGCAAAACCTAAGCTTAACCAGCTTAAAATTGCCATGAGCTGTGACACCTGCCTCACAGACATAGCTGCAGGCTGTGGTTCAGCTTTCAGCCACAGTCCCGAGTAAACTCAGCATCGTCCCTCCCTGGCTTCCTGCTACTCAGTTCCACTGCCTCATCCTCCCAACTCCAATACAATCTGCTGACAGACATTTGTAACTACATTAGGGATCCACATTGAATGAAAAATAGTCCAGGAAGGAGGAAAAAAAAAAAAAAAAAAAGGCAAAAAGGTCAAGTTTGGTTTTAAGCTGGATCCCAGCCCAGTTCACTGAGCACTGTCACAAATGTGCCACCCTAAAACTGCTAAAGGACTGAAAAAAGTACACACAAAAAGATTAATAAGTTGTTCAAATTTAAATCATTTGGACAACTCACAGGCTCATTAATGAAAATTCTGAGCAAGTGTCTGAGACTGTTGCTCCTGTGCTGCAGCCTATGCTAAGAGACGAGGAACTACAAAAGCAGCACCTGCACAGTGCAGCAGTGTCTCAGTGCCCTCACCACACAAACACAAAGCCTCAGTATACCTGCTGCTCTGAGAGCCCCAAGGCAAGCTCTGAGACAGCAGATCCACCTGCAACACTGGAGGCTCAGACTAAAACAAAATACAATTCTTACAACCTCAAAGGATGAAAGAAGTACTTGAGTCAAGGAGCATCCAAAAGGACCTGAGAAGACAGGTTGTGAGCTTAACTTACAGAACGGAGATCTGCAAAGATAGTGAAGATGATTCCCAAATACTACCCTGGTCACTGCATCTACTCACAGCATCTGCAGACAACTGTAAGAGCAGCACAATTCAGTAACATTTAAATTTTGTGCATGTAATCTCATCTACCCATTTTGGTTACCTATGAGGTTAGACGCACACAAGCTTGCCCTCTCCAGAATAAAGATGATGCTCTTTAAACTCTTTTGTGAACAGTCTCCTTCAATTACCATTAAAAAACCTACTGAAGATTTGTTAATTTATTTCACAACTCTTGACACTATATAAACTAGTGGGCATTTAACTCATACTAATAAGAACATGGACAAATATTGACTGAAAAAGTAAAAGTGATGATCAATTAACACTGGAGGAACAATACGTATTCCATAAAAAGCTTCCAGATAATGAATGAATTAGCCCTTTTACTTGAATGCAGCACATGAAAAAACATTACTGGAACCACTGGCCAGGGTGGAACGTATGTCATCACAAGTTTCCAAAAAAGTAATTGTCCAGGTACCTTTTAAAAAGGAATAGAGCAAATAAAGCTTCACTCAGGTTCTTTTTAAAAGAAGCGCATCAAATCAAGTTTCAGACACTCTGTTCCCTTTACTCAAACAGTTATTGTACAAAAGGAAGTCCTGCTGCACTGGTGGCTCATACCCAGGCTTCCTCTGGCTTCTGTGAACTTGGACATAGGCTGGAAAAAGCGCAAACCATGGGAGACACGGCACTGGAAAGCACATATGAGGCTCATCTGTGAGTCCGTAGGCAAGCACTTCCAGATTTCCAGTGGCTCCTGCAGCAGCATTAAATGTACAGGACCCTACTCTGCTCCACTGCTCCTTTTCAGACTGCAGGAACAGCTCTAAAACTGCCAAGTTGCTGATTTCATAGCACAGATATTACTTGGGAAAGACAGAAGCAGTCAGCCCCAGAAGTAAATCACGTAAGAAGAGAGAACAATTTAAAAGAGCGTAAGCTTAGGATTCTGTGATTTGTTTCTCCATAACCCACCTAAAGGTTGTTTAACTCTCAAAAAACTTAAAGCCCCCAAAGATCTGGAAAATCATTTGGAAATTAAAGATCATACAGTTCTACCATTCAAATTCATAAAAATTAAGAATATGTCATAATGCACAATGACCAATGAGTTACAGTGAGAGCTGCACTCAATCTAATTGTGCTTTGCTGTCATGATGAGTGACAGGAGAGTCACTTCCTTGTCCTAATTTTTCTGAAAAGAAAATAAAAAAATGTGTTTGTCAGTGCAATACAAAAAAAACCCCAAAAAATATTGCCATCTAATACTGGAATCCTTTAAATTCTCCATGCCTGTGTCTGCACTCTGCAAATGTCTCTTGGGTCTAATTGGCTCTGTAATGTCTCCCATTACACATATCGTCATTGCATTGCTCTGAAACTATAGAACATATCATCCCACTGTAAATTCACTGTCTACACAAGTCTTTCCAAATCATATACATCTGACTTGTCAACTTCCCATCAGTTAGTAATCCTAACCCACTAGATTGCAGGAATAAATGTATATCAAATATTATGTTAAAACGCAGGCCCTACAACATGAGAAACCTCCTATTTAAATATTCATTTTATAATTCCTATATTAACTTGCAATAGATTTACTGCAGTATTTCCAGCTATCATATATTGCTTTTACAAGTAATCCATGATACATATATTATACTCTTCTTACAGAAATATTCAAAACTTTACGCAGGCATTGTGCTTCCAATGACGGTCTTTATCATGAAAATTACTAGATATTCTTCTATAATTTATCCCCAAGATACACATTCTAAGTCATGTTTTTATACAAAGTGCCTTTAGTAGGAGCACTGAAAATTGCTTTTAACAGTTTGGGCTTACTATCACCACAAATTAACAAGATGAAATCTGTCCAACAGGCAAGCAGTCCTAAACAAGAATTAAAATTACTTTTCACCAGGGGTCCTGAACTTGCCAGTTGAAGCCTCCACCCGATTAAAGACAGAAAGTCGTGAATATCCTCTTCTTTCAGTATTTTTAAGCAGGAAGGAAGCCTCAATTCACAAGTTCTCCAGGGCAGCTCTTAGCACTTTAAAGCTCAAACCCATAGCTGTACCAGGGTTGTACAACGGCCTGGATGTTAAACAACCACAATCCAAATATTATCTTTAATGCTGCAGATAGGTACTGCTGTATTCCACAATTTCACTAAAGGCTGCCCTCAGATTAATGGGAATAAATAGGTTTCCCTACACTTAATCAAGCACCACTGGGACACCACAACATCCCAGTAATTAAAAGAAGCGTATTTGCCTGCCAGTATATAGAGATATTGTTCTGGCTAAGTAACTTTACTATTTTCTGTGATCCTTACAATACAATTACTAGTTTACCAAAGTACTGGGCAACTAATTCTCCTTCATCTTTGTGCTGAGACAAAACAGGAGCCTTCTACTTCAGTGATTTTGTGGGAAAAACACAGATCTCTAAGAGGTAGCTGAAACAAAAAGACCTCCTCCATCTTGAAATACAATATTTTTGTAACTGAACATACCATTGTAATACAATTATATATATATTCATTGCATAGAGGGAAAGTCTACTATATCTTCATCACTACACTCCATTGTAACCAAGATATGTAGTTCTTTAGTATAATTTCATATTGAAGCTGAAGTGTTCCATTTTTTTCAGCCAATTTGCAGAAATTATGTAAAGTTTCCCTAAGATAAAATATAACTTTGGTACCTCAGCCTAACAGAGGCTTAATTAATGGTCTCCTGGGCCTCTTTTCCACTGGAGCAGATCTGTTTAAGAAGAGTCTTAAACTTGCTTACAGAGAGGTCTTACCATGAACTGGGAATAATTCTCTGTGGCTATGGCAGACGTGTGCTTACACATTAGGCCTGACACTAATGTACCAGGGAAATTATTCTCCACCAGATTCCACCACCTTGAAAATTAACTGGAGCCTGAGCAGGCAAGCCCCCATCACCGATTATTGGCATAATGGGTTCCAACCCATGCAGAACAGACGATGCAGAGGATTCCAGCAGACCCTGTCACTGTTCTTCCACTTTAGTGGTCAGTTGGCTACACAGGTCTTTTAGTAGTGGTCTAATGGGTATTCAAAAGTAGATGCATTTGTGCACACAATATTCCAGACAAGGCACATTTTTATAGCCCATAGGTGTTACTCACTTTTTCTCAACTAAACCAGCATGTGACAAAATACAGGCTAGAGATAAAATCTTCCATTTTAACTTATGAACTCTAACCTGCATCTTACAATCTGCTTGAAAAAAAATTTAATCACATGAGCAGAAAAAGTGAAAAGCCTGCATACTGGGCAAATGTATTTGTGTCAAAAACACCCTGCACAT
Organism: Pseudopodoces humilis; assembly: GCF_049639895.1. Lineage (NCBI taxonomy): Eukaryota > Metazoa > Chordata > Aves > Passeriformes > Paridae > Pseudopodoces > Pseudopodoces humilis. The sequence goes on along the minus strand of NC_142213.1, from coordinate 14,349,221 downwards.
GACCACAAGTTATTTCCACAGTGACTCCTGCACCCACACAGAGAGCTCACTGCAAGGCTGGAATCTACAAGCCCCAAATCAAACTCCTTAAGTTTTCAGTTGAGTTACATCATAAGTGTAATCTAAAGGAAGAACAATCCTGAGCTCTGACCTATGGTCTCAGGTGGAACCAGCCTCTGAACTCTCGGGAATAACTTCTAATGAAAAAAATCTGGTTCTTTGAAACCCATTTTAAATTTTACCAGTGATTCTTAAGGCAAGTCATGAACACCTAAGTTTTGATACACGATCTCTTCAAGCTGGCCCAGGAGCACACGCTGCCCCCGGGGGTAACGCAGGTCACAGACACGGCCGGACCATGCGCGGGCAGTTCTGACTGTCCCGGGGGCCGGAAAAATCACGGGGAGGCGTCAAAAGGTCAAAAAAACGCGTTTATGGGCGCGCTGGTGCCCACGGCAGGCTGGGGCAGCAGCGGGGCGGGGGATGTGGCAGGGCCTTCCCTCCTGCCGCCCCCCCGACACTGTGTCCCGGAGCGGTGTGACCCGGGGGGCTGTCCCGGGGTGCCGTGTCCCGGGGTGCCGTGTCCCGGGGTGCCGTGTCCCGGGGTGCCGTGTCCCGGGTGGCGTGTCCCAGGGCCCAGTCCCGGGGCCGTGTCCCATGAGCCAGTCCCGGGGCCCAGTCCCGGGGTGCCGTGTCCCATGAGCCAGTCCCGGGGCCGTGTCCCGGGGGTCTCCGTGTGCCCGGCCCGCCTCGCCCGCCGCCCGTGACGTCACGTGGCCACGTGCCCTCCCCCTCCCCGGGCCCCCCGGGCCCGGTCCGCGCCCCCCGCGCCCCCCGGCCCGGCCCGGCCCCGGTGCCCTCTTTACCTTCTCGTGCTCCCGACGGAGCCGCCCCACCAGCGCGGCGCTCAGCGGCGAGGCGCCGCCGCCGGGGGCCTCCATGCGGGCCGGGCCGCGCCGGCGGTCTCGGGGGGAGCGGGGAAAAGCAGGGGAGGGAAAGCGGCCGGTCAGGGCCGATCTCCTCAGCAGGGCGAATGAGTCCTATAGAAATGTTTGTGCAGGGCGAAGCGCCGGCTCCAGAGCCGCATCCACGCGGGGGCCGCCGCCGCCTGGGCCCGGGGCGCCGCCGCTGCCGGGGAAAGAAGCATCTCAGTGTCGCATTCTGGGCCGCGCCGCCGCCGCCGCCTGGGCCCGGCTCCCGCCGCGCCGGGGAGGGCCGGCCGTGGGTGCCGCCGGTGGCTCCGGCCGCGCCGCCGCCCGCCCGCCTGCTGCACTCTGGGTACGCGGCCCGCGGGAGGCACCCGGCTGCGAGCCGCGAGAGGCGGGCGCTCCACACCCCCTGCCCGGCCCGGCCCGGCCCCCGCGCCGAGGTCCGGCACCCCCGGGGCTGCCCGACAGCCTGGGCCGCCCCGGTGCCCCCGCGGCCCGGCCCTCGGGAGCGCAGGCCCCGGGCGCCGAGGCCTCGGCGGCAGAAAGCGAAGCAGCGGCTGTAAAGCGCTCAGATGGGCCTGCACTAATCCCGGATCCACGCAGAGCCAGCGGTGTGTCTTTGGTAGCTGCGAGGTGCTGTCACAGTCACCGCTCTCGGGATGCCGGCTCTGGAGAGTGTGCGTGCACTGGCAGGGCGCTGGCGGTGAACAATCATAGAATCTTAGAAAGGACCTTAAAGCGATTAGAAGAGACTTTCAACATCATCCAGTCCAACCATCTGCTCGGCACTACCCCTGTGACTCCTAAACCAAACTACCCAGCACTTGTGTCAGACACCTCTTAAACACCTCCGGGGATGGGGACTCATATCACATCCCTAGGCAGGCCATTCCATGCCTGACCACCCAAACAGTGAAAAAACTTTTTTACACCTCTAATCCAAATCCTCACATCCCCCCTGCCATGAGCAAGGACACCTGCTAGACCAGGTTGCTCCAAGCCCTGTCCAACCTGGCCTTGAACACTTATGGGGCACCCACAGTCTCTATGGGCAGCCTGTGCCTCGCATGAAAGAGTTTCTTCCTCATATCTAACTTGAATTTTCCCTCTTTCAATTTTTACCCATCACTCCTTGTCCTTTTTCTACAGTGGGCTGCCATGATTTGGCAGTTTGCAAAGCATTAAAATCACTTAGAGCAGCACTCGGTCTTGCCTACGTGGAAAACTCACTGCGTAGGAAGCGAGCGGTGTACACCACCCTGGGAACACCACAGGGTACTTAATGTGCAGTAAATTCAGTAGCCAGTTCTGTGAATGCCATTAGACACCTCCAGCATAACATGTTGGTGCTGGAGGGGAGCCAGGCTTTAACAGCATGCTGGCTGGCAGCACTGCTGAAGGTCTGTGCAGCTTCTCGTGGTGCTTGATGCCACCCTAGCAGGTGTATTTCAGTTTGTACATTCCAAACACCCCAGAGGCTTGTTCAGTCACAGACCTTGCGTTTAGTGTTGAACCTTTCCCTTGAGTGAATGAGGTTTTGTGTTGTTTTGTGTTTGCCAGTAGAATTGAGGGGCTCATGTTGTCTCCCCCCCACGGATTAGTAAGTATGTCATAAGATAGAGATACAAAGGGGCATCATGCCTACATTTAGATCAAGGGTTTCCTTCTCCTGCCAAAGAATCAACACTTCCTTTCCAGGAGCAGAACTAACCCTGTACACACCACAAAACAACTGTTGTGTTATACACATGACACGGTCTTTGCTGTGCACTTTTGTAAATATACCCCATCCCCCTTGAAAAGCTTGTTAAAGGTCTACAGATGAGGAATTTAGAAACAATTTTCAAAGCATGGTTACTCAAGCTGGAAGTTAGCTTTTAGCCTGACTTTAATACAGTTTCCAATATTGCAAATAAAAATTTGCAATTGCAGCTGGGTAGTTTGGTTTTTGAAACAACTACATCCATAATCTTCAAGAATAATTGAAAGTTAGTTAAAATCTCTGGCACATATTTGTCACTGAGGGAGGAATTCTGGATCCTTTGAACAGACAAGAGACATCTATATATTGTCATCAGAAAACAGCTCACCAGGGAAAGGATATGTCAAGTTTAGGCAGGTTATACAAATCTTGCAGTCCTTCTAAATGCCCATTTTAAGTAATTCCCTTTAAGCCTAAACAGAACCTCTTTGGAACTTCACTTTAGGGCTTACAGAGAAGATACTCCAAATACAGATAATTTTAAAATGTTCTGGTTGATTCCATTTCATCTCAACTAGATTGGAAGATAAAACAGATGTACAATATAAAGATACAGTATCTTATTTGAGATTTTAATTTTTTGCCTGACATAAAAAACCCTTAAGTAACAAGAGGAGCCATAAAGTAGGAATTCTGTATCAAAAGACATTATTTTCTAAACAGAATGTAGAGACATGCAATCATTTCTCTTGATTCCTCCTCCAAAGACTTCACCATTTCCTGTGCCTTAGAGCATTTAGTCACTGAGTGTGCTGGGTTGAAGGCCTCTGACAGTTCCAGAGTGAGAGGCTACATCATTATCAGAGTAATGACTGCTTGCGTTTGGTTGTGCTGATGATAGTATGAAATAGTTTATGGCATCCTTTTGTACATTTTGTTTTTCATCTGCCAATGAAGAAATGTTCTAATAGTGACAAACAGATGGGATACAACATTTGCCAAAGATGAGCATGAAGCCTTTCTCACATTCTTTTGCACTTATAACCTGTACAAAACCACTGTCACCAGTGAAACTCTATGGATTATAAAATAAATCAAATTGAAATTTGGCCTTCTAAGCTGCAGATTTTTGTTTACTTGTTTATGACATTAAATCTTTAGATGCCCTACCAGATGATTTTCATAAAACCCTGGAGAAAACTGTGGAGGACTCTCTCTGTAATTAAGTGAGGGAAAGGCAAATAAGCAAAGCTTACATGTTCTCTTCCAAATGGCTGGCTTAGTGCTCAGCAGACATGCCCATACTGGAGCTGAAGACAGGGCTGCTGGCAGAACTTCTTCCAAACCACAAGCTGGTCAGATTGGATGAACTTTTAGAATGAGAAATCAGAGTCATGTTTTCAATTTTGATATGAACAGGTCAGCTGTACCTGTGAGAACAGTGGATTAGAAGCAAAGTCTTGAAGATGTCAAGTTAAGTTTTCCAGTGGAAAACCTCACACCTCACACCAGGGCTCTGGCTCAAAGACTTTCTCCTTTGGCAAAGAAGTCTGTGCCTTCTCCCATACTCATTCAGTCATTCACTACCACCCTGCAAGGACAGAAGTCACAAGGGAAGAGGAAAACAAGGAGAGGACAAAAAGAGGACGCATGGGAGAAAATGCCCCAGCTAGTCTTTCCACAGAGAGAAACAAAGCTAAATCCATGACCCCTCTGTTTTTCAAAACCAGAGGCTTAGATCTAAAAATATGAATTGCAACAAAAGTTGTGGATAAAGACAAGAGGGTTAAGAATCTTGGAGGTCACACCTGTGTGCAAATACATGCAGAGCTGTGCTGAGAACAACAGTTATGTAGGGATTGGCTGGAAACTGGGTACAAGGCAAAAGCAACAAGAAGGAGCTGATCAAGTGGGAGAAAAAGTTATACTGAGACAGAGCTCCCGTGAGAGGAATGCATCTTTGGAAGGCAAGATGTGACCCGTGTGGTCAGAGATGTGACCATGTCTGTTGTCAGCACGTGGAGACAGTCTGAGAACAAGAGCAGTGAATGAACTTACCAGGCCACGAGCAGGGTCCCTGATCTCCTTCAGGGAAATTTCACACTCAGTCTTTCTGTCATGAAAACCACATGCTAGAACTGTTGGAAAACCCCCCAAACCCAGTATCCTTTTGTTAAAGCTAGCTCCTAATCAAAATGCCATAAGACCAAGTCTTAGGATTGTATATAAAATTCTGGCTGCAACACCCACCTTGCATGCTTATTATGAACTTTTTGTGATTCTTAAATTCCTGTGAAAGATTAAAAGCCTTTCCTTGTTGCTGTGATTTGCCAGGAGGATAAGTGCCCCAGCAAATATTTAAGAATAACTGTCTCCACTCTGCCAGCAATAATTGAGTATTTTTTCTCTCCAAAAGTTTTATTCTGAACAAAATCACTATTAACTTTTTAAATAAATGTTCTTTATGTTGCAGATAAGTCCTTTTGGGCCTTCCTGTTGGAAAAAAAATAAAAATATGGCCATGAGTCCCTTCCTTTGGTAAATCTGGAATGCAACCTAGTTCCACTGGAGCTTTCCTATTGGAGAAAGGTGAGAGGCTTCAGGGATGACACCAACATGCTACTCATTTTTTGGTTACATTCTTAAATATTTATGTGGTCTGTGTCACCAACCTAGCCTCACCCTTGCCATCCATCCACACAACTATCCCATGTTTAACATTCTGCTATCTGAGAGCCATCAAAATGACGTTCCCTCAGGTTCAGTTTTTGGACAGGATTAAGTAGGTTGATGTTCATTTGTCTCTGCAGGGAGAGCAAGGGGCCTGATTTAAGCTCCTATAGGACCTTAAAGTCCATCAATACGTGTTTTGTTTCCACACTGGTAGTGATGAAGAGGGGTCTGGATCTGTGAATTGCATTAAGTCAGGATACAGAAAATTGTCAGAAACAGCCCATACCTATGCAGACACACATACACATTACCACACACATCAAGGAGCAGCTAGTAAAAAAAAAGCTGGGACAGACTGTAAGCTGTCTGGTGAGACCATCTGTAGAAATTTCATTTTTCCTGATTAAAAAGGCATCTATGTGAACTATGTATATATAAGGCAGGATAACCAACTATTAAGTGTGCATTATGCTTAACCTTATTATGAGTTTGCTAATAATAACAACATAGCTTGTTTTTGTGTTACTATCAGGCAGCAAAGTTCTGGGCCCCTCGCAGCGACACAGCTGACTGTAGTCTAGCTGCTATTCTGTGAGTCCTGTCATGGTTGGTTTGGTACATGAAACTCGGATGCTTTATTTGTATGCTTTGTAGTTGCTTCTGCCATCTTTGATTAGTATCACCTGGAAAGCCCTGCTTTTCTGCATGTAGTCACACCCAAGAGGAAAGCCTGACTCGGAAAAGATTAGTGTCACTTTGCTTTTTCCCCTCATCTTTTCCCTGTAAAGGAGGAGGGCTTTCTGATCGTGGCAGTGTATCAGCAAAGATAGCCTAGATACCAAATACCTTAAGGGCCTCAATCTCCTCTCATATGTCCCAGAATTAAAGCTGAAATAACTCTGTTGACTTCAGTGATCATTTATACCTGCATTAGTGAAAGGAAAATCAAGTTCTGAGGTTTGTATGAGGGATAGTATGGAATTTATTCTTTTAGCTTGTTAGACAGTAGCAAATGCACATTTCCATTAACAAGACAATTGTGACATTAAGGATGTGTGTCTTTCTCCCAGACTATTTACTCCCTTGTGCTTAGGTGGTGATGAGGGTGACAGCAAGAGAGCAGCCCTTGTACAGACTCAAGGGGCAGGTTTAGGGGTCTCCCACACCACAAATGCACAACTTCTTTTCCGCTGCTTGGATCACTAACTCTCTTCAATGTAGCAATTGTCAAACAAGCACACACAAACCAAAGCTAGTAGCACAAAGTTTGTATGAAAGCGAAGCCTGCACTTCGCTTTTGCAAGCTAAAACCTTGACCCACAACAGTGTGTTTAATACAGGTCTTGCATCAGGTCCAGCATGAGCCAGCTAGGCCAGAGCCAGAGAGAATTCTCAATCAGAAACAGCCTTGTTAAATACTCTTTACTGGGTGAGTTTTTCTGCCCATTATTGATCAAGGGCAGGTTATACACCATTATTTTTTGCTGTAGCCAGTTTGATGCTGTTAATGTCTCAGAAAACTCTTCCTCTGGTTTCCAGTTTGTAGGAAGGGTACCTGCTAAGTGGGCATTCCCACTGCCTTCTTTCCAAGTGATCAAGGGGCATTTCTCCAAATAATTGGATTATTGTCTCTACAATGCCTCAAGCCAGCACAGAAGCCCTAAACAACTTCTTAAATTTTTTTTACCTGAGTTTCTGTGGCTGAAGTAAAGCTTGTAACTACAAAGGTTGGGTTTATCATTACTTTCAATTAATAACTTTGTCTATCCTTTTAATTGTAATTTCTTATTCACTTGAGGGAACTATTTACATATATTTACATATATTTATTTATACACTTTAACAAATCTACTCATATTAAAACAGGACATTTCCCTGACAAGCTTAAACCTGTTTCCCTATCATTAATTTCCCTTTCACTTCACCTTTTGTTTTGTTTTTTGGCATTTTTTCTACTTTAAGACACTGCGTTTTGTTGCTAAAGGCAGCTTTGGTTTTCAGATATCCTTCCAATGTTGTTTAATTCCTCTCAGTAAAATCACAAATGATATTGAGCAATACATTGATTTTTAACAAAACAACCAGTATGGGAATATGACAAACTGAAGGAAGCCAGAAACCATGGTCCTCTAGTTCTGCTGCTACAAACCAAAAGCATATTACAATTCATTCCTACAGCTCATTCCTGCAAGTCCTTTCTTAAGCATGTAATCCCAATTATGGACACAGTCCTCATGGCTTCAGGGAAAGTAACTTCATGATCCCAGACTCTCCTCAAGAAAGAAAAATTCATTGACTTGCCCAAGAAAGAGTTTCTCTGGAAGCTGTAGACTGAGGAGAGTCAGAGCACGATTGGAACTCTCTTTTGCATAACCAGATCAAATCTGGCCTTGGTAATAGTGAGAAATTATTACCATCTGAATTCTAATCCATGGCATATGCAGTCAGGGCTGGGTGGTCTCATTATAACTTCTAGGAGAGCAAACCTCATCTCATAAACTACCCCTGCAGGTGGCACTTCAAATGGAGGTCTGCAGGCTCAGTGGTGTAACTCCACTTCTTGTTGAACTCACAGAGCATTTTTAGCAAAGGAAATACAGCAAAGTCAGTTGTCTTCATATTTTCTGACCACTGAAGATTTCCACGAGATGTTTATGATCATTATTTAGGGAAAGAAAAAAGAATTAAAGACTTGAAGTACATATTTTCTGTGTATTTTCTGTGAAGTACAAATATTTAAGCAAATATCAATAAGATGATCCTAACGCTTAAGGCAAACAACGAACCCCAAAGAGGGGAATGCTTCCAGAAGATGCAGTCTGTGTTTTAAGGACACATGTACAAATAATACCAATTTTATAAAACACAACAGATTAGGATTTACTAGTCACTTATGCTAAGGACAAGTAGTTTTTTTCATATCCTTTGGCATATCAAATGTAATGGACCTTATTGACTAACAATTTGGGAGACATTCAAAGTGTTTTAATAACCTGTACTGGGCTTCATATCAATTTACACAAAGAACCTTAACTGATGTCTGTTTACTCGCACTTAGTGGGTTCCATTGCAAGGAAGGTCCTGCCTTGCCCATCTCACCTCATTTCTGTTTTCATCTCCATGCAAACCTGGTCCGTTCTGCCACAGCAACAGGTGGCAGGCATCATTGAGTGGCATCCCTGAGGTTTAAAATTTGCATGGAAAATTATAGCTGGCCCAAAAGCAAGTCCAAAACATCATCACCCACGGTGGCAGGACTGGAAGGGCAGCACTTCTGGGCACCCCCTCAACAAGAGGGTGGCAGCTCAGTGAAGATGCAGCAATATTTGCCATTCTTGGGAGCAAAGATGTTAGGGCTGCTTGTCCATAAAGAGCCCTGCACTTTGGGTGAGACATGTTTGCTCTTGGCTAAAAAACAAGTTTTTGACAAGAGACAGCCTTGATAGGGAAGTTGCTGTTAAGGCACAAAAGTGATGCTGGTGAACCAAAGACAATATTGTAGCTCAGTTAAGAGCAGATACTACTTTTATATTCGATTTCTATATATTTTGAATTTATTTGTTTTCAAAAGCATCTAGAATTAAGGAGACACATATACATATATAATAAATCAAAATAAGTGAGGAATTGACAGCATAAAGAACTGAGGACTTTGAATAATATGTTTCATTTTAAAATTACAAGAGCATAAATGCACAAAATCTTAGAGGCCTCCATCCAACAAAGCACTTACATGTATACTTAATTTTAAGTCTCCCTACAGTCACGCTTTGCTGAATTGAGGCATAATAATGGTAAACTTCTAGGCCAAATTTTGGACTGAATTCAGTAGATGCAGATGTCTTTAAAAGGAAACAATATGTGTATGTAGAAAGCACATCTCTAGACACGCATGCCTGATCGCTTGCATTCATGTTCAGAAACTGTCAAATGCAGGAACATTTGTTTCCCCAGATTTAAAATACTTGCCTTGTTTGACACAGAGCCACTTCACCAGCAGAAAAAAATGATCTCTGCCCAGAAGACCTTACAGTCTGAAATTTGGACAGATGAATAGCAGGTAAAATATAGAAAATGATGAGAATGGAAGAGAGCTGAAGTAATAGGCTCACATGGTTATTCATTATAGACATGTGCATTCCATGGCTGCCAAGTTATAAGTTTTAAATATAGAAGTTTACTTTTATGTACAAGTAATAATTATTAACAGAGCACAAATCTTAGGGGGATCTACAGATCATTTTGACAATCCAGAGTGAATGGGAGTTTTGCCACTCATTTCAATAGTCAGGCTTTTATTCTGAGACTCTGCTTTAACCCATATGTCCCCAAAGGAGAGCACACACAAACCTTTACAGCCCAGCCAGCTCTGCTCTGACCTACAGAGCCTGGAAACATGGGTGCAGACATCTGGCAACTCCCAGCTCTCAGAAAGAGGAAGTGTCATTCATCACACATCTGTAATAAACAGCAGCACACCAAGCAGCAGCAAACCTTCCCCAGCCTCTCTTTACAGCCAAGCCTCCCAATTAACCTCCTGTCATCCAGAGGCCAAGCAGGAGACTCACAGAAGAAGACTTGCTCCACAACACCTCAACCTGCAACTCTGCCATGCTTTCCTGACATGAAAGGGGAAGCACACAGTGTAGAACTGCTGTGGAAGAGTGCTCTGTGCACATGGCCTTGTTCACCCCTCCTGCAACCCTGGGAGCTCCTAATGCCTCATACCCCCAGCTCACATAGGAAAAGGGATTTAAAACTGTCAGGCAGCAGCTTTCACTATTAACTTTCAGTTCTGAAACAGCTGAGACTTAGAGGCTTTGAGGAAATCTGGGTCCGATTTTTATTTTTAGATAAACTGCCAGGGAAATAAATCACACAATAATGATTTTCAGTAATTTTTATAGGAGAACTGACAACTCACTGTGGTGACTCAGTATTTGCAGAGTACAATATTTTGTAAGCACTTTAATTTCATCCATGATTGAATTAATTCAAGGGGTCTGGGCTTTGTTCCTTTAGCACTTTGGAGGTGTTTCAGCATGAGGTGGGAAGAAAGTAGCAACGGACAGACTTTGTCCATGTTGTTGCAGTAGACAGTTTCAGGAATCATGCAAAGTCATATGGAATTAACATTTCTTCTGCTATATCAGAACTTTCACCTCACCTGAGAGAAAGAAAATTCAGTTATTACAGAGACAGAAACTAACCTTAATAAAGTCGCTGGTAAGGTTGGAGCAATACAGGGGTTGGCTGTGCTCTTGCCCTGTTTCAGTGAATCTGTTGGGGAGGAAAGCTTTCCAGAAAGATGATTCTGATAAGCAAAATAGCTTTGTAGTACTAGCAAAGAAAACCCCCTAAAAGTTGGGGTTTTTTTCTTTGCAAATCTGGTTTTGTTATTTTTTTTGGCTGTTTTTTTGTTTTTTGGTTTGGGTACTTTTAAACTTCTCTCAAAAACAAAAACTCCCACATGTTAAAGAGGAGGCTCTGACACCCCTCTAAACCAAGTCACAAGCTCCTTGAGCTCTGAGTAAAGAAACTGGCATTAGTTCAGTGACTTCAACCTGGCTCCATGCTGTCTGAAAGGTCCTTTCACAGGGAAGTTAATGCAATATCTTGGTCTGAATTACCTCCTTTTTATCACTACCTCCATGCTATTTAGATATAGATTTTTTAGTTAAATGTACTTGTTAAATTTTAATGTTCTTTTGAAACACTGATGAATTCAAGTACCACTATATGCAGCTTGCTGGGTCCAAAGAGTCACACAGTGGGAGTGAAGCTGAACTCAAGCCATGCTGAAGTAGTTTAGCTGGAGCAGAGGATTTTTGTTTTTTCACTAGAGGCATGATGTAATAACCACCCAGCTGATAAGCTTTAACTAATTTGCAGTTTCCCATTTATTCTTATAAAACACTCCAGCAAGCTATGGTTGGAGTGGGTCTTCCCCCTGATTCCATACACTGTGAACTGATTTTCTCCCTGCCACATGTTCAGTACCTCCAGCCACTCAGCTGTGTGTGAGACAGGCGTGCCCTTGTCCCAGGGGTTGCACAGACAGTCACTGTCCCCTGGGCACGGGCCAGCCTGAAGGCAGCCATGGCCAAGCACACACAGCTGCAGTGCATTTGGAGTATTGCACAAACTCAGACTTTGCAGAGAACTAACTCTTAATGGAGCAATAATAGGAGCAACCAGATGTGAATGAGAGGAAATAAATACGGCATTCTTTACTTGTGAGTGTTCCTTTGGTTCAGATAATGGTTTGTTATGCAACTGAAATGTGAGAAAAAACAAGGAACCAGTAATTTCCTCTTGCACTCACAAGACAGCACCAAATATTTGTTGAAGTTCAGTTATGATGGACAAGGAAGAATAATGGATAGGTCTGGTTATGTCAAGGCAAGACAAGATTACTAAAGCAGCTACCCCAACTTGCACAGCAAAAGCTCCTAGACCACCAAAACAGCTTTGCATTAAGTTTAATACTTTAGACTTTGATTAACAGTTTCTACATAACTAAATGATACTAAATGTTCAGAGACACTGTGTGATAGTCTGAAGACCACCAAGACAGTCAGAATCCATCATGAAATCCAGCAGAGTTCCTGCTTTGAAACAGTAGCTTTATTTCCAGTTTTCACTTCAGTTTACAGACATTGGTTCTTCTGACACGTTTCCCTGCTCGCTGAAAAAGCTCCCTGGTACCCTGTATTTTCTTCCCATGAAGGTGCTTATACATTATAATTGAGTCACTTCTCAATCTTCTTTTTATAATGAAAGATAGAATAAAACAGCCTGCGGCCTTTAGAGCATAGGCAGCTTTCCAGAAGAGTTTATGAAGGAGTAGAGGAAGTCTTAATTTCCCTATTTACAATACTGTATCAGTCATCTCCCTTTTCAAACTTGCCAGAAGCTTTTGATTCCTTTTGGAAAAAGCTGTATATTCTCATTAAAAGCACATAAGCATGTGCTCAGATAGCCCTTGGTCCCTCAGTCTGTTTTTGTGGATGTGAGCACTATTTATGACAAACCAATTTGGACTTGCATGGCAGGTAAAAATGTAAATCTTGTCTAAAGCCAAAGTTCCAGTGCTACTTTTAACAGCAGCTTTTATTTCATTGAAGTATTTTCTTTTCATAGAAGTAGATTTAAATTAACCTTACACTGATTTAAGAAAACCCTTTGCAGATCCCAGTGTCATTACAGACTGTTTGCAGGGGCTGGCCATTGACTGCTGCCAGGACAGGGGCTGCTCCCCTGCCAGCACCTTCTGGAGGGCCTGCCCAGACCTCTGTCACAGAGCTGTTTTCTGAACACAAGAACCAGCATGCTTCGGTTGGTTTCTAGCTTGAGCACCTGTGTATGATCTCATTATTAAAGAAGGAGTCAGTGTGGGAAAGCGAGTTTCACCTCGAGTGGCCCATGTAGCATCCCCCAAGAGCTGCGCCCCAGCCGCCCCTCTGGGAGCCGTCGGCGTGGCACGGCTGCACAGACCTGCTCACAGCCAGGTGTGTGCCAGGTGGCCCCTCTACAGCAACCTGCTCCTGTGATGGTTACACAGATCCATCCCTGTCCTTGCTGGTGCCCAGTGGTGGCCCAGCCCCTGGAGCTATACCCAACAGCTCCTGGTGAAAGCCTTGCTGTCCCCTTTCCACCTCGCTGCCTGTGGCAGCAGCTCTCTGCTCATCACTGGAGACCCATTTCCATGAAATCTGGCAGGGGAGGCTCCCCAGTGCCCTTTTCCCCGGTGCCCTGGCCAGCCCTGCACAGGGCCATGCAGCAGGGACGTGCCCAAGCTGCTGGCAATCGTGGCTTGCAGAAGGAAAAGCTGCTGGGTTCCCTGACGCAGCACAGCCACTGGCACCGACGGCATCGCAAATCCTGTCAGGGCTTCCCTGTCTGCCACTAAAACCATACCTATTATTTATGGATACCCCTTTTTAAAATTAGATGATTACAAATTAGAAAATACATGTCCTTAAATCTGAAAGTGCAAAGAGGGGTTATAAATATGCTAAGTCATTCTTTTATGTGACCTGAATAATTATGGAAACTGTAAGAGTTGCAATTTAAAAGGATTTTCAAAACACATCATCTTTGAAAAGATACATCAGTAGAAGGTCATCTGTGACCCCTGCATTGTGTGAATTTTCTGATGGAATAGATAGACCTAAAGTAAGATGACAGCTGCCCTCTCATAATTAGCAAGTAGGAGGCTGAAACAAACTGAAAGCCACCCAAAATACCAATATCAAAGTACACACGAACGAATCAGCATGAAGATAAGCACTATGCTTAAATCTCAACGAGTTGCTGTACTGGGCTTAAAGGAAGGCGCTGATTTTTAACGCAGACACAATACATCTGTAATTATTATATACTACAATTATTGCAGCAGCATATGCAAATGTTGCACGGTGCAGCCTGAGACCAGACTGAGCACACAGCCAAGTTTGTGCAGCCGTGGTAATCGCAACACGAGCGGAGAGAAAGCTGCACGTGCACGTCCCACTCGCCACATTCGGGAGCCCACGGACCCACCCTTCTGCCCTATTAACGTGTGCCCATCAGCCTCGTGCCAGAGCAACGTCTAGATGTTCAGAAATCAGCACTGTCAGTTCTAATGGTAAGGGACAAGTCCCATTGTCTTCTGGCATATCACATTTTCTTTGAAATGACTTGTCCTAGATTTTTAGATTAAAAATAACGAGTATATAATTCATATATACCACATAAATTTTATATTAAAAAAAAAAAACAACTTAAAACCATACCTACAGTACTTTAGTACCTGACTTGTATATTTATGTGACTATTGTTAGAAGTGACTAATTGGGTTTGATTAGCTTCATCATTAATATTCTGTCCATAATTTAACATGCTTCAATAAAATACCCTAAAGCAGTATAATGATTAGATTTCAGGAATATGTGTTTTGCAATTAAGTTGCTCTTGATTTTGATATGCAGATTAAGAAATGGTGGTCTCATTTAAAAAAAACTGCCCTTATTAACTCAGCAGTATACTCTGAAGATTAGGTAAGAAATCCAAGATTTTCTCTTTGTATATGCTAGTTAAAATGTATTTCAATCAAGCATATGTGGGCAAATCAGATTTGATTAGTTTAAGTTCACAGTCATTCTATCTAAATGAATAATGTGTCACCTAACATTGCAAAAATTTGATTAATAGTTTATCAGTTAATTAAAAATGGGGTTTAATTTTTCTTTTTTAGGAAAATGCAAGGTAGATATTCCTTGTCTTCATCATAAATGCAAATTATTTCAGCTTGAATCTATTGTTCCTTGCTCGCTTCTTAGCCAACTGGCAAGAAAATAAAGCTTTTTAAAACCATCTCTTTTAGAGAAGCAGTAAAACTTTGTTTGCTTACACATATGGCTGCCAGTTGTCCAAGTTTGAGCGGGATAATTCCTGTATATCCTTATTCCTCCCCCAAACTCTGCAGGGGCCTTTGGAGAGAGCCTTGGACTGTCTTTGCTGCATCCCACAGCAGGTTCAGGACAGAGTGAGGAGTCCAGGTAAGACCCACCAAGGGGTCAGGGAGAAGAGAGGAGATTCCAGCCACGCTGGGGAGTAAAAGGGAGAACCCCAGTGGACAGGCAGCCCCAGGCAGCCCCGGGAGGGGAGCACCACAGCTCTGGGACTCCTGTTAGTCAGCAAGGGCAGCAGGCCTCCCTCTGCAGCAGCAGCCAGGGCATCAGCCCATCACAAACCCAGCAGCCCATCAGGAGCCCAGAGGGGCACGGGAGGAGGGTGGCAGGCAGGGCTGCAGCCAGGCTGGGTGTCTGAACACTGCTGCTGTAGGGTTGCACCATGTGTCTACCTATGCCTTATTTTATTATGTAGAGCATATGGAATATTCTACAGCCAGAGAGGAGAGTGGGATGGAGCTCTCAGTTGGTGTGTGCATTTGTGTGAGCACTCTGTACTTGCCTGCTCACTATCCCCAGCTGTGTGTGTATATACACACACACACATCTAGCTAGCTAGCTAGATATCTCTTGTGGTACTTGCATTTGCCTACTGTAAATATATCTTCAGCCTTGCTGCTGGCTGGACATGAGCAAGCATGAAGCTGCAGCTGCTTCACCTCTCTCAGGCTCTCAGATCCTGCTTGACATGTTTTCCTCCATAGTTATGTACACAGAACAACCTGGAAAGGAAGGGAGGGGAAACTTCCTCCATCTAAGGAGATTTGAAAATTATTTACAAACACCAACATTAAGAAAATGGCAGTGCTACAAAAAGAAACAAATATGAAAAGCTAAAAACTGGGAAACAAGAAAACTGGTTTCCTTTAAGACCTCAATTAAGTTATTTGGTGCAGCCACATCATATAGTTTTAATTATATTCTCCCATATTACACTTTCTACATGATTTTACATTATCCAGTGCACAGCATGAATGGCACTCTGAATTGGCAAGTGTGAAATATGTACATATACACATGACATTACCCAAGTACACAACTGAAGATGCTTAGCAGAGTCTCTCCTAAAGATGTTTCTACAAGTGCCCATGATACCCTGAGGAAAACAGCCAGGATTTTAGCAGGGAACATAGCACAGGCTGCACACTGCATGAAACACTCACAGGAGGTGCCTCTCATCACCCTTAGGGTGGGACTGCTGCACAGAGCAACCTCTGTGCTCCCTGTAAGCATCACCACTGTGCAGGTGAGATGGTGGGGCAGGAGGTGCTTCCTCTGGTAACTGTTAAACAACAACAGAGAAAATTTGCCTGCTTTCCTTCAAGAAGTCTGTTCCTTTTTATTATTTTTTGCAGTTGGATTTTAATGTTGAAACCAATCCAGAATATTAAAACTACCTACTCCTAAACAGTTGGATGAACTCCTCATTCATCCAAGTTCATTGCTTCTCCCCTCCAGCACTGTCCTCCCTCTGGCTCATACACACTGCCTCCAGTGCTCCAGGAACCCACTGTTCCACCCTGTTTTCGTCCACTCAAACATTTCTACATCCTTTTCAATCTGTGCAAATCAAACCTCTTATTTTAGTCCTTTCATCACTAACTCTTCTGTTCCCTTGTCACCTGTGCTTTTTATCTTTATTTTCCTGTATAAGGCAGCCTCACAGAAATGACTGGAAAAACTATTACCCTTTCTCTTTCTCTCCATAGCCACTATTGCTGCCACATCAGGAAGAAATCAGCTACTTAATTACAGCGTATGAGACAGATAAAATGCCAATTTTGCCTCCTATTTATAATGATCACTTAATTTTGCAGGCACCCCACAAAGAGCAGAATCTGCATGCTGGTCCCTCGTATTTTCATATTGTTATTAATAATCTGAGCATGAGGGGGGTGAAAGACAGAAGAGATCATATTTGCTGCCGTACAGCTAGCTCTACACTAGCTATCAGAACTGTAGCACAATAATCCTATTTGTGAGCAACTAAATGTACCTATATTAATCACCAAGTCATACAATTATTGAGGTTAGGAAGGACCTTTAATACCGAGTCCAGCCGTTAACCCAGCACTAACAAGCCCACCACTAAACCATGTCCCTTAGTGCCACATCTACACATCTTTCAAACCCACCCAGGTGTGGCAACTGCCCCACTGCCCTGGGCAGCCTGGTCCAGTGCCTGACCACCCTTTCAGCGAAGAAATCTTTCCCAATATCCAACCTGAAGCTGTCCTGGCACAACCTGAGGCCATTTTCTCTGGTTGTTTCACCTGTCCCCAGGGAGCAGAGTCCAGCCCCCACCTGGCTGCACCCTCCTGTCAGGGAGTTGTAGAGAGCAATAAGGTCCCCCCAAGGTTCCTTTTCTCCAGGCTGAGCCCCCTGCAGCTGCTCCTCATAATGCTTGTGCTCAGGGGGACAATCTCTGCCCTGTCCTGCTGCCCTGTTCTGCTGGCACCACTGGCCTGTGTGCCCACCTGGGCACACCTGGATCATGTTCAGCTGCTGCCAACCAGCACCCCAAGATCTTTTTCCACAGGAAGCTTTCCAGCCACTTTGCCCTCAGCCTGGAGCAGCACACGCTTTCCTGGCATAAACAGTCCCTTCTGACCTACCTTATAGACATCTTTTGATTGATCAAGAAGAAAGATAAAAGGGAAAGAAAAGCATTATTTGATTATCAATTGAGTAAAAATGGAAGAAAACCATTAACAGTAAAGGAACTTAAAAATCTCCAGCTGCAAGTGGAAATGTACAGTTACAGTGCTCACAGAACATTTTGAGTTACAGCGCTCACAGGTTGTATTAGGAGGCTTTGAGTAACCTGGAAATATGGATCCATCAGGAAACACAGTTCACTTAAGGGGAAGCTAGCAGTGCTCAGACTTCTTAAAATCAGGTCCATAAAGACTTACACCTAGAGAAGTGTGTCCCTAAGATAGCCAGAAACTAATTGGTCATGGATAATAATATAACATGCTTGCCCTCCACCATTAATATGGGGCTATATTAATATATCATGGCTTGGTAACATAGTATGATTGGAATCTATATCAAATGATTATGTCAATGGTCCATTAAGCAAATAGTACATTAAACCAACAGAAGAGCATTAAGTGTTTGCTCCATAAATGGGTATATAACAGCAGGTTTAGGATTTAAGACTCCCCAATAAATGCAATATTATATAAGCTGCAGGTTAGCAACGAATTTGCTCTACCTCGTTGATTTCTATATAGAACCAGACAAAAGGAGCCATTTTCTATCCTGAGGTTTGAACTGTAGCCAATTAATATGAAATATTTTCCTATGAAAAGTCATACAAACATGACCATGTAATTCTCTTCTAACAGAAATGTTTCATTAGTGTTTCTGATAGAGGTCATCAATTCTTCTTCATCACATTACTTCCATCTTGTCCAGCAATTATTTACAATGCCAAGGACACCAAACACATCTCCTATGCTTTTTTCCCCTCACCAATGTTTGAGTTCAGCTTGTCACAAAAGTTTAGTAATGATAAAAACTCTTGGACAGTAGCCTGTGCAGGATGAAACCCTTTCCTGTAGTGCCCTGATGTTGAAAGGAAATTATTCAGATGAAAGAGGTTTGACTTCTGTGCCCATTCCCCCTGCAGGGTTGTGATGAGGACTTCCAAAAAGAAAAAACAAACAAACAAAAAGCCAACCAACCAAACAAAAAAAATCATCCACCACAACAAAATTCAAGTTGTGATTGGAGATGTTTATCCACATTTCCAGGAAAGCATTGAAATTGCAACACTTGCACAGGTCACCATGCAGCCCTCACCTGGCATCTGACCCAGCCACACCAGGTGGAAGCTGGACAGCAGTGTCAAGGTGAGGGGCACCACATAACAACAGGAAGGTCACAAAGAGCTGAGTCTCTCCAATATCAAGCTCTGTCTCTGAGCACAGCATTAGCCCCAAAGTCACTTCTGTTGTGTTTTGCTGTACAGCCTCTGCCAGGCACCCCCCAGATTTTCCCGGCCTCTCTACTGCAGCTGCCAAGAAAATTCTGACAAGAGGCTGGATTGATCTGTACCTTCCCAAGCCTTCCAGCCCTCATCTTCAAACCATCTGCAAGGAAAACTCCTTTCACCTTATAAAGAAAACAAAAGAGATCATTTTTCAAACAAAGAAATAAACTGAAATTAAATTATAAAAATCTTTAAGCATGTTCCTGTGTACTGTCTCACCAGCAGAGCACAGGGCTGATGTCCTTCAGCACACAGCTAAGTCATGGCAGCAATCATTCCCCCACCAGCACCTTCCCAACCTGCCTGTCCTGTACGCTAGATCAAGAGTCACCTTTTTTTGTGTATCCTTTAACAAACTCACATAAATAAAAGCCATGTGGTATTGATACACACTATTAGTCTACAAGAAAGACTTCAAAAAGACAACATGGATAGGAGATGCAGAACCCAAAGGTTCAGGCCAGTTATTATAAACTAAAAAGGAATTCAAAAATAAACCACTAAGTCACTCAGTACAAGCTGCAGCTGGGGGCCAGGGCCACATCTCTCCCACTGCATGAGCTGAGGAGCAGCAGAGCTTTGAGGAGCACAGACCCTGCATCCCAGAGCTCCCCTACCACTGTCTGTGTGGTCCAGGTGCCCAGCCCTGGTTCTGGGCAGCTCAGCTGCAGCTCTGTGCCCTGTCCCCAGGGCAGGCAGGCTTCACTCAGTGCCTCTTCACCACAGCAGGGCTGTCACCACCACTCCCTTGCAGCACGCTCCTGGGGTTCCCAAGCCAGCCCTCCCCACCTCTGCCGCCCTCCAGGGCTGCCCAGTGCAGTTTGCATGCACCCCAGCCTTTTCCTTCCTGGGATCTTTCCCCAGCACACACAAGTTACAGCCCTTCTGCTTCTCTCTGCACATCGAGCACAAATTGCTCCCCTCCGCATGTGTTTTCTGTTCATGGAAACACGGATCTGGTGACAGTAATCCTCTTTAGTTTCAAAATGGTTAATGGTTTTGGGCTCAGCTCCTCTCCACTGTGCGTTCAGCTTTCTGGCCTCTACAAAGCGAGCATAAAACAGAGTTTCAGACACTTCTGTTCACTGTGCACGAGAGTAAAGTGCTTGAAAAGATGCAAGATAGTGAAAAATCAGAGCGGTGTGTTTCTGCCTCATTCATGCCTGCCAATATCATTTTAAAAAAATCAATAGATTGCAATTTGCATTCATTTTAATACATTTGCATAAACTCAGGCAAATACATTGAAAGCTTTGTCCCTAACAACTTTAAAGTTATGCTGGAGCAAAACACCAGCACCGAGAGCTCATTGCAAGCTGCTGCCTTGGGGGGTGGTTCGAGTGGGCAGGTTCTCCTGTCCCTGCTCAGTGCCAGCTGGGCAGGCAGCGGGGGCACGGAGCAGGGCTGGGCTCTGCCCTGGCAGCATCGGGAGGGATGGGCACGTCCCTGCTCACAGCAAGGCGAGCGTGTGGTGAGCCCAGACCGGTTTTGTGGCTGCAGGTAAGTTCTCAGACTCTGAGTAGTCTGCTCTGTTTCACTCCCACGTTTTGGAGCCCGGTGTTAGGTCCCTGAGGGCTGATCAGGCTCACACTGCCTGCAGCAGTCACTGAGCAGGAGATAGTTCAGGGACACACAGAAATGTGGTTTGACACTGGGACATTGAGGCTAGAGCAGACTGAAAAATCTTTCCTCCCTCTAGTGGGGAGCCTCTAGGTCAAATCTGTGAATTCACCTAGCTCCACCAGCAACTCTTTCTCTTTCCAAGAAGATGTGTTTCATCTCCCAAATCCACAGCTGATCGGGTATAAAATTTGTTGCAAGACAAATTTTGCTTTAAAAAGCATCAGGTTTTCTGGCTCTCCGCTGTGTCCAGCCAGAGCAGCATCCCCTCAGCCTGTGGCACAACCTGCTACATATTGGGACTGTCCCATGCCGTGCAAGGCGCTTCCTGCCATGGCCCAGGTAAAACCAAGCAGGCAGTGCAGGGCAGGGCAGGGACAGCCACGAGCCCCCACACCCACAGTGCACATCCCAACGCTGGCACTGTGCAGCTCAGCCCTTCAGCAGGGCACACAGCCCAGCCCTCCACCCCAGAGCAGCCATCCCCCACCCCTCAGCACGGAGAGGCTCAGCAGACAGCACTTCTCCAAGGTCCTCAAGCCACGCTGTTGTGCAAAAGTGGTGCTGCTGACAGACTGGCACAGCGTGGTGCCCCTCAACCTCAGCAGTCAGCCACAGGCACCACCAGAGCCTACCAAGATTTAAGGGGAAGAAAAATAGTGCTGCTTACAGGCCTAAAACCATAAATACAAGGGTAAAAAAGAAATGAGTAATGGCTTTTCTACAAAATTGTGAAATATCATTGAGAGACTAAAATCTGCAGATGGCTGGAATATGAATAGTAAAAAAATTCACAAATACACTGAGGCCTTCAACATTGCATCTAGACCAAAGAGGAGCAATGTGTTGGAAAAAATTCTTTCAAATTCAGTTCAGAGAAGCTGATTTCTGATGTTCTTCAACTCAGAACTTGGAAAAATCTTTTCCTCTGTAGGAACTTATACAAAAATGACAAAGAAGGAAAAATATATAAAAAGCCAAGAAATAATGACTTTTTAATCTTTGATGATATCTACTCAGAGGGTAACTATCTACAAGGATTGCAAAATTTAACCTATCCTTTCCATAGTGACAACAGAATTTATAGATTAAAGATTTATAGAATTTAAACATTTGGAACGAAACCATCTGGCTCCGCAATAGCCAGCCCCAGACTTAGTGCTTCAATAGCTAGAGCTCTTCTCACTGAACAAAAGCCAAACCTCAAGCCATCAACAGCATCTGGCTATGATAAAGCCCTGCTCCAACACCAACTATTCAGAGATGCTCTGCTAAATTAGCAGGATGCGCCCGAGAAGCCGAACTGCACAAAGGGGTAAGTGGAGACGCAGTAGGTGTCCTCTGGGAAGGCTGGAGAAGGTGCTGAGCATGTGCCTCGCTGGGGCAGGAAGAGGATGGTTGAAGCTGAGCAGACAGACTCAGTTTTTTAAATCTGCTCTCACAGGGGTCAGTTGCTGTCTGGGTGTTCACAGATGTCACAGGAGGCAGCTGCTGGGAGCAGCCAGCAGGGTGGTGCCATGCCAGGGAGGGTGACAATGCAGAACCCAGCTCCACTTGTCCAAGGAAGCCACCTCCACACTCTCCCTGTCCCCATCCTGAGGCTGGGGACCCCAACCACCCAATTCCCCATCAGGGAAGCAGGATCTCCAGGGCTGGTGTGGCCAGAGGCTTGCTCCCCACCCAGCCAACCAGCCCGTTTGGAAGCCATTTCTGTTCCTCAGTGTTAAGGTAGAAATAGAAAACTTGAGACAAATCCCTGACATTTTATAACTGCATTTCCACTAACAAATGTAGATGATACATTTATTGACATTGTAACAACTCCTCCAGGACAACTACATTTTTTTAAAAAAGGAAGAATAAAGATAAATCTCCCATAGATATTGCAATGAATCTTACCCTGACATCCTAACAGCTCTGATTCAATCCTTGAATAGGGAAGAGCTCATTAAAAATATCTTCCCCAGCCGCTGCATGGGGCCGATGGCTCCTTCAGCCCAGCCCCAGCGACTCCCGCGTGCAGCTGGTGGTGCCAGACAGGCACAATTTATGGTTTCATGAATTTGATGAAGTGATATATACACTCAGATTAGTATGTTTGTAAGAATTGTAAAGGTTTCAGGCCCAGATTTTGTGAACTACAAGTTTAATTGGCCCGCGATTACTATGACTGCATATGCAAATTAGATCAGCGCAATTTCACATGTAAATGGCCATAAATTGGGCACGCCGAGCCTGCTGTGGCCTCACTGCCACTCCACCCGCCTGGCACTCGAGCCAGCCCCTGAGCTCTCTACACCTGCATCTTGCTGGTGCTGCTGTCCCCAGGATCCATCAGTATTGCTGGGAAACGTGGCTGGAGGCTCAGCCTTGGGCTGGGGAAAGCACCGAGTGATGCACCACCAGAGCATGGCAGGCTGCAACCCAAAAACTGAGCCAGAACCTCTCCAAGGTGCTTCTCTCACCTCATGAAATCCTTACCCAGGGCTTGTCCATGCTGCTAACTCACCAGCAACTACAAACAAATCTTACCCCAAAGTTTTTCATACAGGCTTGGTTGTGCTTTAGAATTTTTGCAAGTTTTCCAGACTTCAGTGTCTTTCATCAGGACAGCCTCTTCCTCCTGGGTTTTAATTCAAGCCAAGAAGTGTCCACAGTTAACGGGAACCCTGAGGCACAGGACTAAGCCCCCATTTTAAGGCCATTTAGCAGATTTGAACCTAGACTGGTGCATTTCCACCCTGGGCCTGGAGCTTTGGTGCACTTCAGGGCAGCGTCTTGCCTTGCTGGGGACACCCCGCTTTGGGGCCTGGGGGGAGATGCTGCAGCACCTGGGGACCTGCAGAGGAGCCACCTGATCCAGACAGAGCAGCTTCTGCTCTGTCACCCTGAACATCTCATCTGCACACTGTTATTGTTGTTGCTCTTTTTAATGAAGAAAGACTTCAGATCTTCAGCCATGGACTTGGAGCTCCTCAAAAAGAAAAAATTCAGAGGCTAAAAGCCTAATATTAATGAAGAAAAACAGAGCTATGCAAGCCTGAGACAACTAATAACCTATGCAGAGCTATAAACTGATAAAGATTTGCTGGTCTTTAGTAAGAAGCGAAACACCAAGAGTTCTCATATAATAGGAAGACTCCAGCATTCAGTCTATCTGAACAAGATGCTTTAGGCTTAGTTTCCTCAAGACTTTTGTGCCTTTTATGGACCATTTCTGCATGTAAAACAGGAAATTAGTGCACTAAAAATGACTTATGCACCAAATTAGTCTGTTTTCATACCCACAAAATCCCAAAGCAGCTCTATTTAACTCTGACCCAAGTATTCACCTCAGGGGTGAATTACCTAGAGAAGCTGGGTAGGAAGCCTGCTTTACATATTCACCAATAACTTCATTTTGTGGAAACCAGTGCAGATTTGGTGGATGCTGTGCCACGACCCAACGTGGCAGGAACTGTTCCCATAGCACCAGATCCCCACAGTGATCCCTTCTGACCATGGCTGCTCTTCTCATGCTTTCCATTTTAGGTGAGCCCTAAAAATACATTCCAAAATAAAGAATTAATCCAGAGTACCCAACCTCAGTAACCTGCACACGTTGCAGTGCCACAATTTCCACACCCTGCTGCTGCTGGGCTGCGAATCTCACAGGGATGGGGATGCAGGTCTTTTATTCCTACAAGGAATATTCCTTCCACGTCATCCCCTGCCTGACACAGGGGCTGAAGGCACTTGGGAAGGAAAGCTAAGCATGTTGTGCAACAGCCTCCCAGACTGTGGAACTTGTTCCCACCCATTTTGGGGGCATTTTCCAGAAATGTGGATATCTTCCCAGTGCTGGAGGCACCACTCAAAACTTCCCTGTTACTGTTTCTCAGCCTCTGGGTGTGGGTTAGCCTTCAGGAGGTCACAAGCAAGAACTGGAATAGAAATTTGTATCTTTTGCTCCCTTTAACTCAGTGCAATCTCCTCTGTTTACATCTGCAAGCTACATCAGCAAAAACATCCTGCACAGATGAACTCTACAAGTACATAATAAATAAATAATAACAATAACAGTTTGTGTTAATATAGCACCTCTAATCCAATTATCTGAAAGCTCTTTGCAAATACTAATTAATTAAGTCTTGCAACACCCCTGTGACATAGGTTATTATTATCCCCACTTTATATATGATAAACGGGAGTCACCAGAATTCCGCTTCCCTCGAGCACGTGTTTAGAGCAGAATGGCCAGAGCCTGTGAGCTGTGCTCCAGCACCACACACCACATCACACCACTGATGGAAAAGGGTCTCTTTTGGTGAAGACCATCACGCTACAACAGCAGAAAGATGGGAAGCTTCCCAGCCATTACAGGGTACAGGCAGAGCCAGCCCTCACACATCACCGAGCACCAGGCTCCTCCCTGCTGCTTTCCTGCCCCAGAGGATCCCTGCAGATCCACACCGAGGGAAGATGAGGTCACACCTTGCCTCTCCAGCCATCAGCACAACAGGAAACAATAATTATTTGCCTTGGGTCTACTCCAAGGCTAGGCTTGCAAAACAAAGAGGCACTGAGGAAGAGCTCAAGCCCCAGAAGGGCTCACGGGCACGCAGGATTCTTTCCTGGCTTTGGTTTCCTTCAGGTGCTGTGAATTTCAGCATCCCCTGAAAAGTGTGATTTATGGCATGTAAATTTGTGTTTCATCAGGAAATGCTCCATCCCAAAAGCACAGCTGGGTGGAGGTTGGAGGGAGTGGCACTGCCCAAGGGCTCCCTCACCCTCTTGCCTGTGGCAGCCAGGGAGGTTCAGGCTCAGCCCCAGCTACACAGATAATCCACCTTGCTGCCTTTTACATGTCTCAGCAGCTTCAGTGCTCACTTTTTTCACAAACCTTTAGGAGATATCCTAACATCATGGAAGCAAGTAAATTTTTAGCTTGAATTTTATGAAAAATTAATTGTTTAAAAGAGAGTTGCTGTTCGCTCTTTGAGGAAAGCAGGCTGGGTTACTTCACATATCAGGAAAATTGGGGCAAAATACCTCTGAAAATTATTCTTTTTTTGCTCTCTTCTGATAGGGAAACACATATGAAGGCCTTCCAATTTGCTAGAACTCATTTTTTCCCACACATTTTTAATCATTGCTGTAGTCTTGGAGAGCTTTTGGAGCTCCCTGGACCAACCATCCAAGTCCTGTTTGGTACACTTTTGGCAGCAATGTAGTGGGAACCAACCATCACCTCATTTCAGCTTACCCCAACACCAATGAAATGGTGTAAAAATGGGAATATTTTACATTCCAGTTGTATCTTTCCAGGAACATGCTGACCTTCACCCCAGAAGTGTGTTTCTGTCAAACCCATCCCTGCTGTGCGCTGAGCTGTGGTCTGCTTGGTAGTAACAGGGGGGAACCACCCTTTCATCTGCAGTGAAATCCATCCTCCCCATTTTTTAACATCCAAGCAATAAAATTCACACAGCTAAATGAAAGATGTTGTTAATTATTTTATGGACTCGTTGCCAATTCATTCTCTCCCGTGTTATAGTGAGGTCAGTTAGGTGCTGCAGCTTCCCCACTTCCCCAGCAGCACCACACATGCCATGTGGAGAAGAATGGGCAAGGAGGTGTATTTAAGTATGCTTTAAGTCAAACAAGATAAGGTGTGTTTGCCAGTTGATTACTAAACCTAGGAAAGATCAAACAGCTCCGCTGGAGGAGAACTGGGTACAGCAGCTCGTAGCAAGTGTTGTGGCTAATTCCAGACCAAAGGGGAAGCAGGATAAGAGGAAATTTATGAGTAAGCTCTTGAAGTAATGAAACGAAAGTAATGCTGATTGGCCTCATTTGCAGCAGTTCAAAAGCTGATCAGCATTGCTGAAGTAGTGAAGGATCAACTGACAATCATTTCCGTGGTGAGGAGCGGAGCTGACCCGCAGAACACAGCACGGGGGTCCAGGCACAGGGGCCACAGCTGCCGGCCCCCAAACTCCCTCTCAGCATCACCCAGACATCCTGCTGGCCCTGCCAGGGCACCAGCCCAGTTTCCTTGGGAAACAGGGGGTGCAGCACTGCATGATGGCTAGAGCAGCTCACAGGGTGCTGTAAAAAATGTGGGGACAAAGCCGGAGAGTGGGGAGTGCCCAGAGACCCCTCCCAGGAGCCAAGCACCGTGAGTGGAAAACACTGCCCCAGAGCAGAGAGGAACCTGTGACCAGCTGGGCTTCACAGGGACAGGACATTGGCTGAGATCCCACCAGGAGCTCCTGTCCTTGGAGCTGGAGGGGCTGTGGCAGCCCGGGGGGACCACAGCCACCACAGCTCATGATCCTCCCTGTGTGCAATCACAGAGCCAGCAACCAACAAATCCACGTGAAAGCTGCTGGATCTCCAACTACCCCAGAGCCTGTATTTAGGATAACAAGGGTTTGTAGTGTGCTTACCCAGAAATGGGGAGGAAGAGTGGCACATTTGTTACTAATATACCTTTGCTTTGAGACTGAGTCTGACCCGTGTCCCGGTCAGAGTTGTATGGGAACACATTATTTGTGGATATGGAGCCATCTGGAAAACATGTGATTCCACTGGATTTGGACAAACCATCTGCCTATAGGTTGCAATGAAACGCTGATGGAACATGCAGTTTATGGAAATGTTTGTCTCTTCCTGGCTGATGTGCTATATTATGACTAATTTTTGAAGGCCACATTGCATTAAGTCAGGATGTGCAGTGGAAACAACATGCCTGATAAAATCTTATGTGAGACAATGAATTGTAATATGTACATTTTAAGACTGTGGAGAAAAAAAAAACTGGCCTTTTTCATCTACTTATTGATTCAAGTCCTTATGTAAGCACAAAATAGCTGACCATAAACAAATACAGACAAAATCATTGTGTTTCTAGTAGTGTTTCACATACCTGGGAGGAGGGGAAAAAAAAACATGAACCCTAAATTAGTAGAGCACTTTTGATCTTTGTGTTTTGACACTGGACACAGTGAGCTGGTTTAGTTTAGTCACTATAATGGGGAGAATATTAATCCACCCCACCACTGGCAGTTCTACAGGACACTGGTTGTGCCTCCATGAATTTCTTCCACACCAAACTTTATTCGTGTGGAGAACAAAATCCCCTAAGGGCCCAAGAGTTGCCGTGTGCCTGTGTGGTGGCCCTGCGTGAGGCTCTCAGGGCCGGGCTGCTCGGGCAGGAATTTCCTGCGCGAGAAACTTGTTCTTTTGGGCTGGGAGGGATGGAGCGGTGGGAGGGCAGACGGGAACCTGTGGGTGCCGTGGAGGGATGCGGTACAGCGGGGAGGATGCGGTACCGGGAGGAGGATGCGGTACCGGGAGGAGGATGCGGTACCGGGAGGAGGACGCGGTACCCCGGGGAGGATGCGGTACCGGGAGAGGATGCGGTGCCACGGGGAGGATGCGGTACCGGGAGGAGGATGCGGTACAGCGGGGAGGATGCGGTACCGGGAGGAGGACGCGGTACCCCGGGGAGGATGCGGTACCGGGAGAGGATGCGGTGCCACGGGGAGGATGCGGTACCGGGAGGAGGACGCGGTACCCCGGGGAGGATGCGGTACCGGGAGAGGATGCGGTGCCACGGGGAGGATGCGGTACCGGGAGAGGATGCGGTGCCACGGGGAGGATGCGGTACCCCGGGGAGGTTCTGCGGGGCCGTGCGGGGCTCGGAGCGGCCCACGAGGTGGCAGCAGACCCTTTGGAATGCGGCGGCGGGGCCGGCGGCGGCCGGGGGCTCTGCCGGGACAGCCCGGCCCCGCCGCTCCGGGACGAGCCGCCTCCAGAGGGGTTTCACGGAGCAGCGGCACCGGCCCGCCCCGGCGGGGCCCTCTGGCAGGGCTGGGCGGTGCGGGAGCATCCCCAGGCGGTACCTGGGAAGGAGGAAGAGCATCCCCAGGCCGTACCGGAGCATCCCCCGGCGGTACCAGGGGCTCGCCCCGAGGTGCAGAGAGCTCAGCCCTAACTAAGAAGCGCTGCCCGGTCTCCAGCCCCCTCTGCCTCCCGCCCCGGGACGCCCCTGCCCGCTGCCGCACTCGGCACGGCTGCTGCGGGACTGCCGGAACGAGGAGGAATTTAATGTTGTCGAGATCTTTTTAAACGTCACAACAGGAGGGAATTGTCCCTGGAATACCTGTGGTTCCCGGGAACAGCCCCTCGGGGCGGGTAGGGGCAGCCTGCCAGGCTCTGGGGGCACTGGGGCTGCTGAGGACCCGGCGGTGCTGGGGCTCACACGGTCCCTCGCCCACCCCGAGTGCCGCAGGCAGAAACAGCTTCCTCATTTCCTCTTCTTCTGCTTCATCTGCCTGCTGGGGCAGAATTAGGACCAAGCAGCCCTGCCCTGCCCTGCCCACCCTCCGGGAGCCGTGTCCCTGACGGGCTGGGCTGGGCAGGGCTGGGCGGGCGAGTGGCCCCCGGTGGGTCCGGCTTTGGCTACGGCTGCCAGGCACGATCGGCGGTGCGAACGCAGACACGGCAAAATCTCAGCGGCTGCCAGCCGTATCTGGGGACCTGCGGGGTGATGGCAGATGGCCGAAGGAGTTCCTTTATAAAGTGAGAATGCAGACGTGGAGTTGCTGTCCGCACTGAATTTCCCCCCAAAAGAGCTCACGCGCTGATAGAGACTGCTACACATCTCGGCAATTAAGCAGTCAAGGCGTGCTGAATAATAAATGAGCACAGAAAGGCCTGGGCTGCAGCTGGGACCGAGTCCCCCGGTAAACGTGGTGAGTGTGGCAGGCACACAGCGCTGGCAGAGCGCTCCAGCCCCGGCTGAGCCAGGGAAGCTCCCTCTGAGGAGAGCGGATTTCTCAGCAGGCTAATGCCTTCTCCATCCCCTGTCCATCCTCCTTGTCTCCCCGGCCAGCACGGGGTCCCGCACAGCCGGTGGCTGTCCCCAGCCGGCCCCTCTCTGCTCCCAGGGGCCGGTTCCCTGCCACCCTGGCACCTCTGGGGCACAGCCCGCTGCCCGCTTTAAATGAGCCGCGGAGGTAGTGTGCATACACCTGAGAATAAAGTGAAAGGTAATTAAAAGATATGACCTACATCTAGCAAGACCATCAAGCGCCTGTTACATTAAATGAGGTGGATGAGTCCTCCATCCTGCCCAGTTTTAGCATTTATTTTTGGGCAAAGCATTAGCACAATGGCATTTTACCTTCCCCTCCACACTTTGGGTGGCAATATACCTTTGTTTAAAAGACTGTAAGGAGCAAAGAAGTGAAAGGAATTAATGTAGTTTGAGGTTATTGCTTGAGTGGGCAGAAGAACATGAAAATTCAAAACATCCCAGCAGCCTATAGATGTAGGCAAACTCCCGGCTGTTCAGGCAACTGATTGTTCAATAAATGCAAATGGACAAAGCAAAGCATCACTGAACTTGAGAGATAAAGGTCCCCTAACAATAGAGGCTTTTTACAGCATTGAGTCCAATTTTTTTTTCCTGTTTGTATAAGTAAAACCCAATTCGAGCAACTGAAGCATCAGCTCCTTACAGTGAAAGATAATTTGTCTGGAGCAGCCAATAAGATAGTGTAAGATCCTCTAAAGGAAGTCCAAAATATGTATCCTCATTTCATTAATAAATGGCTTGAATCCAAGCATAAAAATGATGTGACTTTAATGGTTTTTCCAACTGGTAGCCACATTCCTTGTTAGCAAGAGATCCCATGTGGGAACATTAAAGTGAGACAACCCCACACAGTCTGGGAGTGATGAAACATGACCTAGCAGCTTCAGCACGCATCAGAGGATGGAGCTTGGTAATAAAATATTCAAATAAGCAATTCAGCCCTAAATGATGCTCACTGTCCAGATTTTGAAATTGAGGTTTAAAGATCTTCATATTTTGAAGTGCCAAGTTTCCGTAAGTAAATATGAAACTGAAAGTCAAGAGCTGGTAATTACGACTTGGTTGTACCTGGATATCTATCTGCTTAATTTAAACATGTATTTTGGGTTAGTCCAGGAAAACTATCAAAATCCAGCATCTCTTTGTGAATAAATCTCTGTGAAGTTGGCATGCCACAGGTAGGAGAAAGGTCATGTGATATGGTATGTTCTCATTTTTTGCTTCAGTAGACTCATTTTTTATTGAATAGCAGAGTAAATATTTAAGCAAAACTAGTGTAAACTGCTGGCAGGTATGCTATGCTAAGTAGCAATCATTTACTTTTAAATAATTAAAAGTCAATATACAAGCATAGCATTGTTGTTGCAGTGCAGCACACGGTGCCACCGCTCTGCCTACATGTCACTTCAGAGCCTGATTTACTAACAAAGCATTTAGTTCAGCTCATTTGGAGGGGGGAAAAAAAAGGAGGTTTTTAATAACCCACCCTCTATGTTGTGTGTGTTTGCAGGTATTTTGGCTATGCAGACCCCAGCTATTTCTGAGTGAGACCGAGTCTGTGTTACTTGTGGGGCTGGTAAGGAAAGCCCTGACTTTCTTTGCATTATGCATAGTGAAAGTGTCAGGATGGCTCTGATGGTGTTTAATTAAATATTTGGCAGTGTTTAATTAATTAAATATTTAAACATTAAATACTAAATAGGATGTGATGTCTGCTTAGTGGACATTATGTCTCAATAGCCATTAGTCATTAAATAGGACTCAAATTGGCCCTAGAAGACTCCCCTTAGCTAAGCAAGGTCTTAAGTACATGCACTTTTGGATCTTCATTAATAAGTAATAGAGGCCAATTCAGACTATGTAGCAACACAGAGATCCCTATTAACAGAAACACTGGTGTCTCTGTTTGAGACCAGGCTCTCCAGCCTAGCCAGCAGATGAGCTGCTCAGGGCAGAGGGGTGGAAGGGGCTCCTCGGGCGGCGCACGGCGCTGTGGCCAGGGCAGGAGGGCAGCGACAGCAAAACCATCCCCAGCGTGGCTGTGGGGCACAGCTCCCGCACTGGCAAGGACAGGGCTGCAGCCAGCACGTGCCTGCGGTCTGCCAGCACCACGATGTCTCCGTGGGACTGCTTTGGGTTGACTTCAGGGGGTTTTAAATGAATTCCATGGTTTAGTGTTTGCACACACTTAGGCTCGCTGCACGAGCCCTGCTCACCCAGGGAGCCCCGTGCAGCCACCTCCAGGTAAATGAGAATCAGGCTCCTCACGCCCACCCTTGGCCAGATTCCCACGAGTGCTGGCCACGGGCTGATCCAGCCAAACATTCCCATGCCAGAGCTCTCAGCCTGCACTCTTCCCATGGCAGCGGCACAACAGCTCACACGCTGAAAACTGAGAGCAGGCAGAAGCGCCTGGTGAAGTGGGGTCTATGAAAGTGAAGGGGACTGATGTTTTAAAGATTTTGCTGTAATATAATTTCAGCAGGGAAACAACATTTTACAGGCCCATGTGGTTTTGAATTTGCTCATTTATTATTCTCTATTCCCCAGACAACCACTAGTGGCAAACACTTCATGCTTTTCACCTCGGTGGTATTTTTGGTAAGATTTATCGGTTTTACCGTTAGATCCAACTCTAACACACAGTGATGCTGCCTTTCAGCAGCACGCTGCTCAGCAGAAGTTGTGTAGCCCACACTAGGGACTCAGGCTCTCTGGGCACAACAAGCAACCCTGGCACCCACCCTGCCAGTGGTGATCTGGGGCTTTTCAGGGTGTGATAAAAACAGATTACAACTTGAAGCAACTCTGAGATTGTTTTAATTGATGCTAAAGTCAAATTATAATCCAGCAGGGGGATCCCTAATTAACTGGAGGTTTTACTTCTTTGGGGAGCTGTGGTAACAAGCCACAGTGTCATCAGTGGGACTTGGGCAGGGCCATGGCAAGGGGCCTGGTGTGCTCCTGCCCCGGTGCTTCTCTGTGTGTGTTCATAGATCTCCCGTGCCTCCCAGGCTGCAAACACGCCAGTAATCCGATTGTGCTTCTGCCCAGTAGTCCTTACTTGAAATATCATTGAGTTAGCTCTTGAGGGATTTGTGTCTGGTGACATATATATTGGTACCGAAGCCAGAGGTCGCCTATTGCAAAGATCATCTTGATAGGATGATTATGAAAAAAGCCATGCTGGTTAGAAAACCCTCTAACTAGATTTGGCCATCTTCTTTCAGCGTCGCATTAGCAGATCCTGGTTTCTCTCCGAGTTTTAGTGATCCAATCTTTCTTCTCCTGAATTTCTCCCTCGGGAGCTTTCTACACAGACATTTTAATATATCACGTTATTCTCTGCAGAAATCATTTGCTTAATAAAGAGACTGGATATTTTTTAATTGTAACATTAGCAGTGCTCAGGAGCAGCCACAATGCCCACACCTACGCCTGGCAGGGGCTGGGAAGGGCTGGTCCTGGACCAAAGCCATCACAGCAGTGAGTCAGTGCTTTCACCTTCACATTTCCACCATGCACAGCTCCCAGGGCAGCCAGGACTGCCTTTGGAGGGGAGGGGGTGACTGCTGGGAGCAGTGCTCTCCACAAGATGTTCCTCCACCATTTTGCTCCATGCAAACTCCAGCTGGACCTTTTGTAGTTTTTAAGGAATTGTCAGTGTTGGGATAGGCACTATAAAGCAAGCACCCTATCAAATATTAAGCAGCACAGTCAGTCGCTGAATTGCCAGCTAACTGCCAAAAGCAGCTTCATTTTTCAGTTTTAACGCTTCTTGTTGCACAATGTCAAGCTGTCAGAAGACACTGCCTGAAGAACACAAAACAAATATCAGTGCCACTCTTCCTAACAATTCAGACAGTCTGCTCAGCATCCTCTGCCCACACCACCTTCCCAGGTGACACGAGGTGAGCCCACACGAGCTGCAGGTGGGCTGTGCTGCTCCCTGCACTCGCTGCTCTCCCAGTTATTTCTCCTGGTAGCTTTGCATGCTTGTTGCGTGCTGTTAAAAGGCTTTTCATTTCCTGACAATTTATAAATATGTATTGGGCCTGAAGGATGAGGGTAAAGCAACTGCTGTTTCTTTTTTTAAAGAAAATTAAACATGACAAACTTAGTTATTCATGCAAACCATCCGCCTGTTATCTCTGATTATGCAGGATCCAAATGGTGAAGCTGAGTGAATGAGTGCATTCATCAAAGTAAACTGTCAGAGGCAGGAACACTGGGTTTAACCTACCCCTACCTATTCTCTTTTGTACTTATGTTTCATCATCTTCATCAGGCAGTGCAGTTGCTTGGTATCAGGAGTACCTATTTCACTACCCTCTCTCTCTTTAAGGGGGTTAATTAGCCTCCAGAAAACAGAGGAGACCCTGTGTGTAGAGCTCTCCTGCTTTAAAACATCACTTCACCAGGATATTTTAAGCCTGTGGGCCAGATCATATCATATGGTATTTCAGGGGCAGAGGCTGGAGGCACAGTGCTCGTGTGCCCCTGCACTCACCCAGCCTGAAAGGAGGTGCAGCGTTTCATTGAGCCTTGGCACTCATGCATGTGTACATATGTCTGGGAGAAATAAGTAGAAATAAACTTCACACACTGGAAAGTAAGTGACAGATTGATTCTCACCCATCCACCAACCTGCCCCACAGCAACAGAGAAAACCTGGGACAAGTAAACATGAGAAAACAAGAAAGATTGTATCATACTGTCTGAAAATCGTGGCAAGCGCCGCTGTTCGCTTGTCTGTTTTAATGCAGAGAAGCTGCTTCAGGCATCAGCTCTTATACTCAGGAACAGCTTTGATGTATCTTATGAGGAAAATGCCCTTTACCTGGCCTGGGGGGATTGGGTGGGGCCAGGTCCCTTCCTGAGGCACCAGAGTCACAGAATGAGCTGAGTTGGAAGGGACCCTCAGGGATCATCGAGTGCAGCTCCTGGCCCTGCTCAATCCCCAAGCATTGCACCATGTGCCCAGGAGTATTGTCCCAATGTCTCCTGACCTCAGGCTTACAAGCCATCCTTTCCTCTCCCCCACAACCATTACCAGTGCCCTGACTGGTGCCTCCTAACTGGATGATGCCCAGGTGACCACTGGCCCCCTCTGTCCTGCACTACCCTTCACTGTCCATTCCACTCATTTTGGTGCAAGCCAGGAGCAGAATTTTAAGCACCATGGTGCTGTGCCATGCCAGGGTGGTTAAAGTGTCCAAGGATTTTTAGGGTGGGCTGGAGGGCAAGGACGGCTTCTTGCAGCTGTTATTGTACCTTCTGTGGTACAACATAATGCTTTAGCACCAGGGAAAAGCCACAGCACTCTCCCAGCGTGATTTACACTCTGGTTGAGTCAGTGTGACAGCAGGACTACTTAACGCTACCCTCCGCCCCCACTGTTACAGAGTTATGACTTTAAACGCCAAATATGAATCAAAAATTTCCTCTCCATTCAAGTCCTCCTTCTGCCCTTCTTATCTGACTCATTTCCAGGCTGCCCACTGACCTTCATGCTAATTGATCATTACTAATAGATAAGGGTAATGCAGCTTTTGAGCTGTGCTTACTGTGTGCTTTGTGCTTCTTGATTGGCACAGGCGACATTTTTTTGCCTAGACGGAAATTAAATGAGAAGCCAGTGGACAATGCCCCTGCACACTGGAGTGCCATGCTGCTACAGGCACTACCTGAAACAGCTGGAAAAGCCCAGTTCCATCGGAGGTGGGCATTTGCAGGAGGCTGGGTCTTCTCTAACACCCCCACAGAGCACGCTTAGTCTCACCAAGCCCTCTTAGAGCAGCACAAATCTCCCGGGAAGGTGCCTGAATTCACTGCTGTGAGTGTAGCACTCCCCAGCTGCCCTTTCCCAGAGGCTGAGGTGTTTCACAGGTGTCAATTAGCTCAGGAAGCCACGCAGCTCCCCAGGTATCCCTGGAGCTGAGCCATGTGTGCCTCTGGGTCCAGCGCAGCGGAGAGGATTTAAGTGACTTGTCGGGAGTTCTCGGGAGAGCCCGAGGTGCAGCTCAGATCTCACTTGCTGCACGCAGCTATCAGATACTGCCAGCCCTCTGCCACGTACCAACACCAGGGAGCACATCTCATACACAAATGGATTATTACTGCAATCCTATAGATAAAGCCATTCGTCTTCTGAGGCCCTTGGGAGTCTGAGAAGTTAATGCACACCACAGCAACAAGACATATACAGCACAAAGACACGGGGAAATGCACCTGCAGGAGTGCTGAAAGGGAGACAAGAACCGGAGCAGGAGAGCAAATCTGCACGAGATGCACAGCTGTACACACAAACTTCACCAAAAATCCCAGATCTTCAAGCACTTTCAGGTGAAGCCTTCAGAAATATCAACATGAGCTAAAAACTTCAAACTCCTTTTGTCCAGCCACCAATTTTCTTGGAAAGACTGCCAAGGATAACAGTAATTATCATCCTTGTTCTCAGACTTGCCCAGGCATGGGAGCAGTCACAGGTGGGAGCAGGTGCTGGTGGCACAGGACACCCGGCCTGCCCAGCCCAGGTGTTTGTACATCTGCCCCTTTATCCAGCCACGGTGACAAAAATAAGAGCAGAAATCCCAACGTCCCATTTTCACCAGCTTAAACCCTGGTGATGAGCACTCTAAGAACCCATTTCAGGCAGAATAGAAAATTAATGAGGGAATAAAAGAGGTTGAGTCACACATCTTACATCTCAAATATGCCTTGCACAAATCGGCCGTGATGAATTGCTGTATGAAGTCTGGGCAAGGCTCCTCGCTGGTCAGAATACAGATAAAGCATGTGTGGGGCTTCTCACATGTTAAACAGAGCTCATTAAGGGAAAGATGCTGTTTATCCTTTTAATTCTGACCACATCATTCACTCGTCATCTTATTTAGACCCTATTTTTCCCCAGACTGGCAGGTGATATGATTGCATTGGCCTCAATACAATCACAGCTCACACTTTGCTAGACAATCCAGCAGCAGTGACCAGAGCTTTTGTGCTGGTGCAGCTGGGAGAGCCGAGTGCCTGCTCATGGACTTCCCAGCCCAGCAAACCCACGCGGCCGGCATGGAAACAAAACCAGGCAACTTCCAGTCCATGAATATACATCTCGTTCAGAGCAAAAAGGAGGCTCTCCAGCAGCAATGCCAAACATGCAGATTAATGACAATGCTTTGCCTGTGAAAATGGCCTTGCTGAGTCCAAACACGTTCTCCCGAGATGCCAGATTTTGTAAGTTAGCAAAAATGTTGAGCTGTCTGTTTGCTTTAAACAATTATGTCAGCTCTGCAAGTAAAATATGTTCCCTCGCCTGACCTCCCCATGCTGCTAGGTAGGGCAGCATTTGGCTGGCTCTTGCTTTAACACAGACATCAGGGGACAGCTGGAGACTTTCCTTGAGAGAAGAAGGGCACAGCCAGCGAGGGGAGAGGTGGCAGGGCCCAGCAGCAATGAGTGTTATCACCTGCTGCATCACAGCAAAGCCCTAGTACCCCGACAGAGGTAAAAACGCTGGTCAGGTGTTGGTTTAAGTCTTCAGTGGCAAGTAAAAACAGACAAGTTTTCAGAAGGCAACTCTTTAAGTAGGTATCTGGTGCCACACTTTATTAAAAATACAGTCCTAAAGCAGACAATACAAAGGAGCCTGTTGTTGCTGCTCCTACCTCTGTCCCCAAGGGAGAGCTGCTGCAGGAAGAGAGATTAATTGATTTATCCTAGGTCACAGAAGTTAGTGGCAGAACTGGGAATTGCAGAGGCTCCCCTGGGTGCCCACCCAGTTCATTAAGCACAAACTGAACCCTCTTGTCCACAGCACTGGGTCAGAGGCTGGGTCAGGCATTCCCTGAGCTGGGACAGGCTGTCAGAGCCTGGCACTGGGCTGCTGAGCAGGAAACACTGGCTGTCAGCACCGAGGGCAGGGCAGCAATATTTATATCAGAGCTAATGGAGGCAAACACCCATCGCTTTGCTGTGATTTACACCCAACACTGCATGGCCAAGCTGAGCCAGAGGAGCCCATCCTTCCACCCCCTTTCCAAAATCAGCACCCCAAACCAGTGGGACTGGGCTAGAGCCAGCCTGCAGGGTATTTTCTCATGTGAGGAAACACTCACTTGACAAGCATTCAGTAAAATGAGTCACACAAGCACAGCTTAGCCTAGGGCTGGTGCTTGATGTGAGACCACAGGAGGCTCCCAGCCTGGAAAAAACATTGCTTGGGCAAACCTGGGCTGGATGGCAACAGCCTTGAGTGAACTGCAGTGGAAATAAAACTAGAGGGCAACCTAGTGACAGTGCTCAAACACACATCCCAAATATTTCATCACCAGTATCACCAGAGCACATCTAGGCAGCTTTCTGGTATGCAGAAAATCAGGTCTGGGAGAGCCAAAAAAAACACAGAATGGTACTGGGGGCTGTGCTGAGGTGGTTGATTAGATCATGAGACAATTCTGAATACATGAGGGGGAAAAGCCAAACCCAAGGGGAAAAAAAGAAAACCCAAGCAAAAACCCCCCAAGAGCAATAAAGGGGTTGTTCAGTTTTGCAGTACATTGCAGGGACTGCAGGATTGCTCATGTGAGCATCCCTGGGCCACAAAGCTCCTGGACACTGCAGTACCTCAGCTCTGCAGGTCTCTGCTCCCTGGAGCTCCCTGGCCTGTACAAGGAACCTCCTGCACCTTTTAACTACTAATTCATAAAAGTATCTTCCTGGGATGCAACAGCAAATAAAGCCAATACTCATCTTTTCTCAAATACAGCAAAAAACTGTGTGAAAACACACAATTGAAGGTACTTCCCATGCTATAATCATGCGACAGTTCTTCAGAGAGAACAGAACTGTGCAACAAATTCAAAAGCCATGACACTTCTGACTGTGATGATTTCACTTCCAAGCTAGCAGCAGGTGAGGACAACACAGTTTGCTCTTTCCAATATTCAAAAACAGTTTAGCATCAAAAAATCTTTCAGAGTGATCACAGTCCAGGAGAATACATCTAATTCCCTTTAAAATAATTTGGAGCTTCACTGGGTAGAAAATTGCTATTTCTGCTCCAATGCTAGAGAATTCCATTTTTAATTATAGAAATTTCTGTTATGCACAATTATAATATTCTTTCACATTCTCCCTCACTCTTAGCTCAAACACACTATTAGCTTTTTAAACTACTGCTATGCATCAGGCAGACACAGGTCACTCCTGCTGCACAGGAATGCTGATGGTCCTGCCTCCAGAATCAGCTCAGACCAAATAACAGAGGATGAAGCACGTTTTTTTTTGTATATTCCAGGACAAATTACCATAACAATCAATGACTTTTCAGATAGAACCTTCAATCAGATGCAATTAGAACATAAAAATATTAACTGCCTTCTCCAGGGTGCAGATATATGGACTGATGCCTTGTGGAATGCAAGCTAAGGACCAAATTCAGTGAGCAGAGTGAGAAACCCAACATGGGAATCCAGAAGCCAGTGAAACAGAGGAGCCCCTTGCTACTGCCTGTGTTTGCAGGATCAGGAAATAGAGGGATAAATTCTCATGTCCCAAACCAATAAACACAAAATTATCTTTACACAATAATTAATCATCCTGTAGAATGAATCAGCTGAACCAAAAAATAGCAACCTGTTTCTGAGGAGCTGTTAGGGACAGCAGCTGGAGATTCACAGCTCCAACCTGTCCCAGTCAGATGAAACGAGGGCTCCAAACACACAGGAGTGTGTCCAGACACACATCCCCGGGATTAGTGTTTGCACAGATACAAAGATGATGAATGAGTTGCTTTAATCCGTGGCTGCATTAAACAGATTGTCTCTGTACATTTAGTACCTGCTTTTTCAGTTCCAGCAGGAATTTAGTACCTTTGCTGATCAGAATCGATAACTTTAATTGGTAGTTTAGAGTTAGGTGCAAGGTGCATTGACACTAATGAAAATTACTTGCTTAATTTGCCAGTGACACCAGGGAACGTGCTGGGGAAGGCGCAGGTGAGGCTGCTGCTCTCCGTGGCCCATTCCTCGGGCACAGAGGGATGGGAATGGGGATGGGAATGGGGATGGGCCCATGCAGCAGGAGGATGTGCAGGCAGCTGCCCAAGCACACCCAGGAGCCCAGGCAGGGGCCACATCCCTGGGTGGGTGGCCACAGAGCAGTGGCTCAGGTGTGAGTGCTCAGGAGAGCCGTGCTCCTCCTGCTGCCCAGGGCACATCAGGAGCCCCGGGACCCGAGGGAGGTGAATCCAGGGGCTCTGGCACAGGCAGGCTGCTCTGTAGCATCTGTAGGGCTTTCTGTGCACCTTGTGGAGCAAACCTCTCCTCACCAGTGAGCAAACCCATGGCAGAGCTCCGAGGGCAGCAGAGGAGGCAGGGCTGTGCCAGGAGCAGCCTGGCAGCGAGCTCCTGGTGCCCAGGACAGCCACCCAGGGACCACCCCGGGCCTCTGCTCATCAAACTGAAGAGGCCACATGCATCAAACCCCCAGGATCTTCCAATTAAACTCATTTGGTGTGGATCAAAATTAAAACACAGCTACCTTGCGGGCACATTTGAAGCCCTCGCTAGCCAGCAATTGAAAGGGCTCTGGCTGGCCCCATTCCCTTTGAAGCATGCCTGCTGGCTGTAGGTTTCTCTTGTGCTCCCTCGCAATTACAGCACTTTTCAGCTTCTCTCTCTCCTTTTTTCTTTAATTTAAATAGATTGAGAGGAATTAAAAAAACCCTCATCAATCAGACTTATCAAATAAAACTGTTGAGGTAGGGCCAGCTGCAGCTACATATGTCAAACTCAGCTGCAGATATGAGAGGCTGTAATTCATAGGGTGCTCAGCTTTTTGAGGGTTTAGCAGCAAAGCTAAACCCATTGCTATATTCCTAAACCTATAGAGATACCTCCAAGGTAGGCAAGGATCAGTCCCTGCATACACAGGTCTGTCTGGACTCTGCCCCCTGTGGAAGGGGGTGTCTGTGCTGTTCTTGCTGCCTGGACACATTCCTTCACAAGCTGCTGCAATGTCCCCCTCCTCAGGGCTTGGGAAGCACTCAATAGACCTTTGGTTTCTTTCCTTGTCCTTGTACCACGTGTGGCTGAGCAACCTGGCTATATCATCTGTCTGAAATGGTGTGCACAGGTTGTTCCAGTTGTAAGAGCTCAAGTGAAAGTCAAGAGCAACAGCAAAACTTCTCATTGATTAACATGGGTCAGTATTTCTCCAGCCTTTGCAAATTTTGGTTCACCGAGGTTCACTTTTGTTGAACACAATTAGCTGAGTAACAATGCAGCCAAAGAAATCCAAATGCAGGTAACATCCCCAGATATCTGCATGAGGATCTTGATGTGTGGGTGAGAGCAATCCTCAGGGGCACAAGCTGAAAATGATGAGGAATAGATGTCTTGGCAATGCAGAAAGTCAGAGGTGGAGCAGTCTTCCCCCATTATTAAAAAATACTGCTATTACCATGTACCCCCAAATGCCTGTGTTCTGGGACACAAGTGATGCCCATGGTTCTCCTGCAGATCCTGCTGGACAATACTTTTTGCAAATACCCTGAGCACAACCCTCCTTCTGTCATGGCAAAATGTCAAGGGGAGCATTGAGAAACCACAGCATCCTCTCCTCTCCCTCTGCTTTTCCACACTGCTGTGGCATGGCCAGCTCTGTGCAAGGGACATCCCAGCAACTGCTGACTGCAAACAGCAACCCCAGGACATCCAGGGACAAACACACCTAACAAGAGACACTGAGGGACACAGAAGTGTGGAAGTACTTCATGGCTGTCCTCATGGTTATTTTAACAAAAACCTAGTTTAAAATCTGAAAGGAGAGTTAAGAGGTTTCCCAGCCAATGGAAGCAGAGGCTTCCAGAGCACATCCCACACAGCAAACACTGTCAGTCTTTCCTTGCTTACAAAACCTGGTTTCTCAGGCTGCTGCCAGACCCTCGTGTCCTCCAACAGACTCCATCTGCTGGTTTTTCAGACAAGCAACTCCTGCAAGGACAAAATATATCGAGTTAAATAATACACACTTCATCTTCTGTTTCTCCCAGCAAAACTGTGCAATTTTTGGAGATATTTTGTAAATTCAGATTTATGATGATTATTTTTCATGCTATGGCTACCACAGTGACCATAGAGAATTTATGGAGGTAATAATGTATTTAAATAGACAATTTTGAAAAAAACTGAGCCATTGCAATGGATTAACACTCAAACCATTAATATTCAAGCATATTAAGTCACTTGAAGGATTTTTTTTGTGTGTATGCATATTTTGGGGTATATTCTCCTTATAATATGTGGAGAGAAGATATGCTTTACTGTTGACATTTAACACATTTTCTTTATTGCTTTTCATTTCATTGTGAGTAAAAGCGTTATTTGTCCACCCAGCCTTCCTTAGGACTAATGCCATCATTTCTGTTTGCAGAGGCAACCAAAAATTAAAGGAAATATTTTAGATGTCAACATTAAATGTCAAAAACTGATTTTAAGTAATTAGTAATACCCTGGCACATATGCATTTTATTCAGAAAATTCCTGTTAAAAATATTCATTGGGGAATATTCAAATTTATTATGTAGAACAACACGGCATTAACGTGCTGGCTTCTATTTAATGCTTTGGTTCATAGCAACAAAGATACCAATGGGAAATCATTAAACAAATATGAGATTTTTTGCGGCATAATGGGTCTATGTTTGGTATCACTTGAAAAAAAAAAAAAAGAAACCCCTCACCGAGCTCAAACTGACAGGAAAAAAAAAAATGCAATGATCAGGCAAAGTACAGCAACATTATAAATGTTAACAGATTTCAGAAAGCGATTTTATGTTAATTCAAATGTTAACGCTGTCCGGGGCTGCGGGAGGAGATAGACGTCGCCGGCAGGGAGCACAAAGGGCTGCCTCTAGACGGGGTGTGGGGGGGAAGTTTTATTAATTATATTTCCTTTAGAGCCCTAACAATAACATGTCAGTAATCTACACATTCTGTACTTAATTGACGTTAATGATTTGGCCGGCCGGGAGCCTCCCCGCGCCGTGAGAATCGCGGCCGTCCCGCGTTCCTCCAGCCCCAATTAAAGCGATGAGCGTGGGGCCGCGGAGCTGCTCCTCCTTCCCCACGGCCCCTGGCCCGGCCACGTCCCACACCGGCATCCCCCAGCCCTCCTCTGGCAGCCCTGAGCCGCCACAGCCCTGCACAAAGGGACGCGCACCCAGCCCCAGGAATGACCGCCCTGCCGCGGGGGCAGAGGCGGAGCTGGAGCGGGACCCTCTGCTTCTCCTCTGGCACGACACCTGGGGACATTCGGGGGTTTGTCTCTCAGGCAGGTGAGCAGCAGGTCCCAAAGCACACACAGCCATCCTCAAAAAGCCCAGCCATCCTCCTGCGTGCCTGTAGCTGCCCTGGATGCTCCGATCCAGGCACTCAGCAAAGCCATGCACGCAGCTATGGAAGGGAAGTGATGCCTCTCAAAACCAGCCCCTGCCTGGGTTGCTGTAGTAAATTCACCTGTGGTGCCCCTCGGCCAACACAGAGCGTCCCAGACTCCCAGAATTTTCATCTCCAGAGTCGGCCCTTTGGGTGACAGCAGTCCCTGGAAAGGTGGTTTCTCTTTAGGCAGGCGGCTGGGGAGAAAGCCCAGTGGGCAGCAGCAGGATCCAAGCCTGCTGCGGCTGCCAGCACCTCCCGACTTTTCCCAGTGGCAGATGGTCCTTGGAAATGGCAGGAGAAACCTGGAGTCCTACCACGCTCTAAGAGCACATGGAAGTTACAGCAGCAGCACCAGCAGCTGCTCTGGGCAGATGCAGGATGTCTTCCTGGTGTGTTGCAGCAGTGCATTCCCTGCATCCTCCCAGCACAATGGTATGCAAGGAAGTCATGCAAATTCCTCCATGAGAAGGGGTAATAGATCTGCTTTTGTGTACGGCATTTCCTCCCTCCTTGGGGCTACTCAGACTCTACTCACCCCACTTCAGTGCCAGATGTGCATCACAGCCGGCAGTGCTACAGCCCCAATCCCTTCTTCCTCTCTTCCCACCTTTGATCCTGAGGCCTCCACCATCGCTCCTGCAGGTGTGGCTGAGCACAGAGCACGGTGGCTGAGCCTGCACCGCTCCTTCACAGAGGACAGTTGTTTGTCTGACTCCTTTTTCTTCTTACCTGCATTAACAGAAGTCAGATCTTCTTTAAGTTGTCCAATGGATGAAGCCAAGAGACAGGGAAGTGGGGAGAGGAACCACAAAAAAAACTCCATGAGTCCAGATTTGGTAGGAAATCAGGTTAAAAAAACCAACTCAGTCACTGCAAGCAAATTCCACCCCCTATTAAGGGGTTTTTAGATCAGCCTTCCCACAAGCAGCACCTCTCCCACTCCCAGCAGAACAGGGTGGCCCAGGCAGCAAAACATTCAACAAATTGTTCCGTTGCCACTTCTCAGGGGAAAACATTTGCTTAAAAACAGTCAGATGAATTTGGAGTGATCTATAGGGCACTTTGTTATGTTAATGACTGTTACCAACTGTCTGTTCTTTATATTAAAGTGTTGACTCATTGTCAGTTGGGGCGAGACAAGACAGCTTGCTTGTGCCTTGCAGTCCTTTTGCACTCACCCAAACTACTCATGTGAAGACACTTTAATATGAAGAGACACTGTCTGTGGCTATTATTAATCTCCTGACTGAAGCCCAGAATACTAATAACACCACGCAGGATCAGCTAACCTTTCCTCAGAGCATTCTTCATTCTGCAGGATTTTGGCCAAAACTAAAGCATTTTTCTCTGCTCTCACAAGGCTGACAACCAGACTTCCCAATCAAAGATGTAAAAAGATTTTCACTTGCCCTCTCCTGTGCTCAAATAACATCATCATCATCATCATTCTGGCAGAGGTAAGAGGGGTGCCTCCTGTGAGCCCAGAAACATCAGCTTTACCCACATCAAACAGCAGCATTTGGCAGGTCTGGCTGAGGTGAGAAAGCAACTTGTTTATTCTCAGACTGATCTTAAACCCAAGTGTAACAACCAAACCTCATTTTGAGCTGTACAGTCCAAAAAATGACACTGGCATCTGGTAAGAACTGCAAGATGGATAAGGGGGTGAAAAGATAACCTTTATCTTTTAGCTCTTTTCCTGGTCAATAACTCTTGACATGTAGAAAAATTGTGCTGAGGTACTGAGCTGCAGAGGCTGGCGTCCTGATAGTACCCCCCCCGAAAAAAATCCAAACACCTTGCACAGAACTGCAAAATAAAGCACTGTATTACAGTTCTCCATCTGATGTTGCTGCTCTGGGATCCAATCCAAGAAAGCTCAGACCATTTATCCTGGTCGCACGCAGAGCACACCATAGGTAAGTTTGTGTAACTGGAGTCTGAACACGATAACCTGAGCAAATCACAGCTGTCCCTACTTCTTCTTTTGCCTTGGGAGGAGCCAAAACACATTCTACACAGTATCATTACATTTTTACTCTCTGCTTTCCAGCCAAGCCACTTATTTTAGTTGTATGTGACGCCTCTTCCATCCATATTTAAGAAAAAAGCAACAATCCTAGATGCAGAGCAGTGTCTGCTCCCTGCTCATGCAGACCAGCCATTCTCACCCTGTCAGCTTTAGTGGACTTCACATCTTCGTGTCACCAACAG
Organism: Pseudopodoces humilis; assembly: GCF_049639895.1. Classification (NCBI taxonomy): domain Eukaryota; kingdom Metazoa; phylum Chordata; class Aves; order Passeriformes; family Paridae; genus Pseudopodoces; species Pseudopodoces humilis. The sequence goes on along the minus strand of NC_142213.1, from coordinate 14,304,320 downwards.
CTTCTTTCTGGAAACTCACATCTGTACATCAGTTACTTTGGGCTCCTGACCCTACTGAGAATAAAAGAATCTGCCCCCAAAGGAAGAAAAGAGACCCGGCCATGTGTTTAGCACCAGGGAAATCACGTCTGTGGTGTAGCTGTTAACTGCATGATTTTCCAGAAAACGTTTAGGCTTGTTGCTTTTCTCTGTCAGGAAAATTGTTTAGCTCTTGATTGAACCCATTATAATTTAATTTTCAAGGAATGCTACTGTATACAGTTTGTGAGAAATCCAAACATTTGATGCTTTGATGTTGCCTTTATAGTATAAAAGTATAATATATGTGACCAAATACTGATTTTTAAATGAAGAGTGACAAACTCTAATATTGCCAAAAAGACACTAAGTGCATTTCAATTTACAGAAGCATTTCCCCTCCCCAGCCACTGTCCATAAACAAAGTAGCTTCTCTTCTTTCAATAGTCATGGGAGTTTTAAAAAGCAGCAAAACCCTTACTTCTTCAGCCAAGCCAAGGCAGAAGTTAACATTTGATACTCAGAGCACAGGCTGATACAGAAAATCTTTTCCCCTCACAGACAGATCTTGTCAGGTGCCTGCTCTCCTCCATCCCAGGAACAGGGGCTAGGGCACATCTGACAGAACAGACACCAGGTGAGAAAAGCTCCACACAGAATTTTTCCTCATATCCCAGGCAAACATTTAGGATTTCACATTTTATCTCCTTGAATATTATTGCCATCATGCTGAAAATCAAAAAAGAAGTGCATTATATAAACGTATTTGCTTCCTTACTATATGAGTTACATGAGAATGTTTGGCTTGGTAAAACAAACCCAGTTTTCAAGTAGATTTACCCTTCCAGTAGACAGCCTGCTCCCCTGAATTGCCAGCAGCTGTAGGACCAAAGCCCCTGGGGATCAGAAAGGTTTTCCTTCCTTCCTTGATAGCCATCTCATTTAATTTGCCCTCAAACACCCAAGTGTGCAGAGTTTTGAAATCTCTGTTTTTATTCAGCCTACAAAGAATACTTCCTTTCTTTTTCTAACGTGAAACTCACCTTTAACAGAAATAAAAAACTTCATGTATAAACCTATCCTTTATGCTTAGCATAAACTTATTATTTCAAGAGATTGAAAGGAGATATCTCATATAGCACTGCAATATTCTGCAGTCTTAGTTAACTGTTTGATTATGTATAAGTTGTGGCAATAGCGGACTACTCAAAATTTGAGAGAAACACATTTTCTACTTTGAACCTGGTTTGCAGATAGCGTGGCTGAAAGAGCACAGGATCATCAAAATATTTACTGTTCATCAACTCGAGCCAAGTGGGTGCTCTGCTGTAGTTTTAACTCCAAAGCAGAGAAGTTTCACAAATTGCTATAACAACAAGAAATGGACATTAAAGTCTTCTCATATTTGTACATAATTTTCTCCTGCCATCTCACAGACACAAAAAAAAAATAAAATAAACCCCCAAACCTCTCGGTTTCTCCACCTTGACTGGCCACCCCACGGCTGGGGCAAGGACAGGACAACCAGAAGGTGAAGAGCCCTGCTGCTTCCTTCCACAGGCAGCACATGACAGAGCTGCATCCTCGATTTAAATGCCAGACCTGAACAGAGACTACAAGAGTCCAGGCCAAGCTGCCCTGGCCTCACCAGCAAGGCCTTGTTCTTAATTCCAACAAATTCAAGGCTAGGCAAAGTTTCCTGTGTTACTGCACAGCATATACCAGTGTATTTTCTTGATGGTAGAGACTTATGGAAGATGAAGTATGATTAACCTGGTGCTTTAAATGCATGTTGACAAATGTCTCTAGAGACAGCAGGTCCCTCAATTCCCAGAAGAGGAGGCTTGTGCCAACAAACGAGGTGAAGTGGGTACACCCAGGGTCAGCCTGTGCACTCACCAGTCCCCTGCTGCACTGCACACTGACCTCCCAATGGTTCCATAAGGCTTTGTCTTGTAGGTGCTACTCAAAGTCTGGAAAAAAGCCCATTGTAGGCTCTGGCAAGCCCCAAGCTAAATTTCAGGTTCCCTGACACCTCCCCCCTGAGCAGATGCTGCTGTAAGCCTCGTACACCGGCAGCAAGGTCTGAGCTGACAGCCTGGCTGGAGGAAGAGTGTTTCCATGTGAAAATCCATGTGGATTCAGGCTGCTGCTGTCCTGTGTGGGCAGCAAATAGCACCCAGGAAGAGAGAGAACCCTGAACCAGGCCTCTTGTCTCCACCTTGTGCGAGCAGGGATGCAATAACCCCCTCGTGTTGTAATTGCTGAGAACAAAGAGGAGCTGCTGACCTCAGACCTAGAAATAGAACCTGAGAAAGACCACACTCCTGCTTTAAGGGCAGACAAGCTATGCAGAACTATTTCTGTGAACTATTTATACCAATAACTATTTCTGTTAGGTACCTACAGCATTTACAAGAGCAGAGCATCTGGCTGACTCAGTGGGGATTGCCATGCCTCCGTCCTTTCTGCTCACCAGCGCTGCTCCTTTCCACCCCAGCTCACAACTGCAGCCTCAGCTCACTCATTTGGGGCAGTTTCCTTCAATACACCCACAGCAACTCTCAACTTCCAATTTTACAGCAGCAGTAATGCAAAATTAGCACTGGATTCAGTTCTGTTGTTCAGTTTCTCTGATGCCCCCAGCTTTCAGACCAAGGTGAGGGTTTGATGCATTGTTATGACAAACCTTTCAGGAGGAGAAGATAATCATGCACCACCTGGGTTACTGCAAATTCAATTTACTTTGCAGCATGCTTTATGCTGGTCTGGAGCTATTAAAGAGAGACAGTTTCCAGTTGAGGAGCGTGCAGCATTGCACAGCTAAATTGCTTTCCCAGGGCTGCCCAATGCTGCCCCTCCTGCATCACCCTGGGGCTGTTCATCCCTGGAGGCCTCTCCCCACCTCTTGGGAGAACACATCACGGGGCAGAGCCTGCAGGAACATGACATTGGGCATTAGCCTATCTTTGTAGCCCCGCCCAAACACCTCAAACCATTTTCTCTTACCTACTCAGGCAGAACTGTCCCCTTACTTCCCCCCACCAGACTGGGCCAGGATCAGAATTTAGGAGAATAGGATCCACAAGCAAAGAAATAGAGAGAAAATTCCCTCTTGGAGGTGATTTTTTTCTAATAGGGACAACTATCTTCCTTTAAATTACCAGCACTCTTCTTCTCTAAAAAACTTTTCAGCTTGTGGCAACCAAGGCAAATTTTTTTCAAGCTACCCTAGAAAGGCAGCACCACAGACAGTATCCTCATGTTACAACAGACAACCAGAAAAAGGTTCTTATAAAAGATGAGATAAAAGATGAGAAAGTAAGAAAATAGCTCTAAGGCAGGCCCCCCCAGCTGGGATGTGCTGCATCTCTGGGACACAACTGCATTCCTACCTGGGGAACTGCAAAGCCACGATCTCCACACTCTGAACACACTGCCTTCCACCAGAATAAAGCAGGCTGACCTTTCACAAAAGAAAGAATTGTAAATTTAACAGGATTACCACCTGAAGCAGAGATTGCATTTGGAGATGCCTGCTGTCTGAACAAGTTTAATTCATAGGTGTATCTGTCTCTCAGACCCTGGTTTCCCATGCAGCCCAGAAACACATGGATCATCAACATTCACTCTTGCATAGGTATAACCATAGTTAAATATTAAGCTGAAACTGAAAGTTAAGAGTTTACCATATCTCTAATAATATTACAGGATATTTTCTTAAAGAGTTAAATGCAATCCCCATTTTTAAGAGGACAGTTAGAAATTAAAAAATGGAATTGATAAAATATGAAACATCTAAAAGGGACTAAGATCTGAAAATAAACACCAAAAGGCCTAGCACTGAAGCATGGTTGGTGATACAGGAATTAAACCTAGAGACTACCTTTCAGGAGGATTAGCTTCCCTCATCCACCCCAATTTTGTATTCTACACTGAAGGACAAAGCACCAAAATATGTCCTAGCAAATCTTCAGAAATCAGCAAATAATACACTTTTGTCTAGGGCATGCAATTCTCTGAGAAATTAAAACCTCTCTAAACTGGCAGCAGCAAACATGTTCAGCTCACATTTACACTTGTTTTGTTAACACAGAACTTATAACCACTCATTGCAAGGAAAAAAAGCCAGCAGCACCAAAGAACTTGCTTACCATTGATTACCACAGGCATTTTTATTACATTAAAGCTTTAACATTTATCAGAATACCGGGTCAGGGAAGAGAAAAAAGCAAAATAACTTTAAAAAAATAATAAAAAGCAGCCTTGGTGGCAACTATTGTTAAAAAAAAATCTAACCAACACCAGAAAAGGAACTTCCTGAAATATTAAATGTTGGAGCATTTAAGTTATCCGCAGCAGGACATGATGAACCCTGGTAGTCTCACAAAAGTTTTCAGTGTTATTGAACAATCCTTCAAAGCAAGCACCAAAAACATGCAAAAAACAAGCAACCATTTGTGTTCCACTCTTCTCCAGAACCATGAGTTTCCAGAACATGTCCCTCTAGGACCTCTGTGATTCTCAGACGTTGAAACAGTCAGACTTTCCTGTTAAAAGGCACATACCTCTCCAGAATTTAACTCTGCACACATGATTTTGTCAAATACTGTGCCAAACCCCCAAAGTTTAAATGATTATTTAAGAGGTAGATTTTTCCTACTTACGACCACTCACTGAGCATCACCCAAGGGTAACAATCTGGACCTGATTCAAGAATTTCCCAGTAAGCTGATCATTACAGAGTGTTAAGAAAGGATTCCCCATGCACTTGTCATGTTTATTATCCCCTCCCCAGCCTCCTGTACCTGGCTAGAGGAAATCCAAGTAGCCCAATACAACAATTTTACCTTAGTATCCAAATAAAGAAGTTTCTATGGATAAGCCAATAGTGGTAAATAAATAAAGCAATAGTTACTACACTACTCATCCCCAACTCCCACACTTATTCATGGTCACAGTGTGAAACAATCTTAACTGATCATAATTAAAAGAAATATAGAAATATACATAAAACCAGCTGTCTTAGACAGCATTTTTATTAAAATGAATACAGAGACATAGCAGCTTTTACAATAAAGAGTTTTTTAAAAGGCGTCAAGTTGTAAGCCAACCATTCAAAAAAAGAGGCTTTGAAATGTTGTCTTCCACAGCACGTTCTTCCCATTTGTCAACGAGGGACAAATCTGCAGATTACCCCAAGGCACAGTAACTAATCTAAACTCCAAGCCCTTTTTCTGAACAGTTGATCAAGCATCACCCTCCGTAGCAGCATCTGGAGCACACTTCAGTGTTCTTTCAAGTGGCTGGTGTACTTGATCCATTTCTTTAAAATATTTTAACATTCAATAAAACTATTTCAAATAGAAAAACTTCTGTCACACGAAAGTAAGGTTTGTTTTCAGATTCCATGGAAGCTTATGAACTTCACTGGCAGCATTTCTGTAACGGAGCAGGAGCTACAACCAGCAGAATAGGCACTTCAGCAAAATTGTCCGTCGACAGTTCCTAAAGTCATAATGATTGCAGTCCACAAGACAGTTTCTTACTACTTTGTGGTGGTGTAAGGACACCAGTGGGGAAAGGTGAAGTCCTATTTTGCTCAGCCAATATGGCCTGTTTTGCTTGAGCTCTGTCCTGAAAGCACATGAAAAAGAGAAAACAAAAATCTTTACTTTGGTGTGTCTGTGCATTAATAGACTTCAGTGTTTTATAAACTGATAGACTGTTAATCTGGAAATGCATATCCATATCTAACCCTCCGAACAGTAACTGATAAAGCACATAGTACTCAGTAGTTACTTGTAGTACAGCTCCAAGAGATCAGTATTAGCTTTTGCAATCTGATGATTAGCATTAGGTATTCATACCTAATCCTAATGTACTCCTGTACATTCAAGAAAGCAAAATTCAGAAACAACTGAGCAGTAAGAACTTCAACTTCTACTTAAAATTCAATAACCTAAAGAGAAAAAAATAACCCAAATAAACTTAAACCACAATTTGTTGAAGATGATTTTGATCCTCAGAGTTTCTCACACTAGAAACCACTCTTGCTCCACTGCTTCTCAATGACCATTGTCATGTAACAGTCCCACTAGATCAGTCTCAAGTGATCAGTCTTCATTTTTCTCTGGATCAGACAAGATTATATTAGTGGTTTTATATTTTCCTAGAGAGTGATTATATTTTCCTAGAGAGAAAAGTCTAACACATGGTATTTGAAGTATCCCAAAGAGTAAAGAAATGTTTCTGATTTCGAGGGTAATTATATGCTGTTTGAGATGAGAGGCTGGAGGCACAATCACCTTTTTAAACTAAATACTGAACAAGTCAGTCCCAAGACAAGTCTTTGTCTCAAGAATTTTGGATCTGGACTACAACCTTATGCCTTTTAGCATCTAAATACACTCAGACTCAACCTGCTAAGGCTTCACTTAAGTTGACTGTATTTTCTAACCAAAAAGCAAGACTTCAGAGATTTTACAGACAGGTCTTTGTCTTCACTCTGCACATACATACCAGCAAATCAAAGCTGTTTATGTGTGTCTGTATATTGTGCAAATCTTCAGGAGCTATCCCGCTAAAGTGTTTGAGTTTGGAGCTTCCTACTTCCCTCAGAGCCATGGCAAACGGGACCATCCACTTCACACAGTCCTCTATCTCACAGAATTCATAACCTGCAACACAAGACACATGCTTATCTGCCTGAATGAAGACATAACATTTGTCAACACACAAGATTTAAGTTTATAAATGCCAATACCTGAAACTTTCTGCATCAACTCAGATGAAGAGAAGTGATACAAAGCAGAAGCTGCAAGTATTCCATAGGTATACTCCAAGCAGCCAATATCCAGCACACAGAGATCCAAGAGCTACAAGACAACAGATGTTTAGTAAGCCTGACACAAAACCACTTTTCCAGGTGAAACAGCATTTGAAGGAAATCAGTCTTACCTCTGTTATTTGTACAAATATCTGCTGTGGATATTGTGGCAGCATTACCTCATAAAGATCATTTAAATATGCAACTTGCAGGTAAATGTTTAGCCAAGATACAACAGTCAGTGGATTTAAGTTCCAATTAAGAGCCTGAAAGAACAGACATACAAGACTTCAGTGTCAATTTAAGTTAAGTTCCTAACAAACCACACAAGATGGTTTAACAATCAGAAGCTCTAATCCCAGTTGGCTAAAGCATCTTTAAAACATGCAAATCAAATACTCTCACTCTTCCTGCTGATACAGTCAGGGAACAAATAATTTTGTTAATACACACATACTGGTGGATGTTTTAGATCTCTTATTACCTAGACAAAACACTGCTTTCTAATTAGTAAGAGAAATTGTGCCTCTTGGCATCACCTATGATTAACCAAGGAGCTCTGCTTTTAGTCTGATTATGCTATACATTTTAAAAAACTAATTCCACTTTTAAATATTACCTTCATAATGATCAATTCCATACTGATGATTTCATCTTCTGTACAGGCTCCATCTGTAACATATGCAAACTGGTGCAACTTTGGTGGATAAATTTCCTGAAAGATAGGAGATCAAGTATTTAATTCATGGAATAGGTTGCAACTAGTTTCATGTGTTACATTAAAAAAAAGTAAATAAATAAACAGAACAACCACTGCTTCAGCCTTTCAAAACACAAAACTTCTAAATTCTGGTGTTCTCTGCCTTTAATAGACACAGATGTCTCGTTCATCATAGCCTTCAAATTTCACTTTGGATGGATCAGTACAAACCTACATGGTTTGACTACAGCACCACTGTGATTGTATCATAACTGACATCAAGATTTTTTTAAGCATCCTAAAGAAAAGTCCTTTTGTCTCTTGCTTAAGAACAGACTGAACAGCAGTTCTCTTAAACAACTAAGAGCTTGAAAAGCTGTGTATTCTAGTAGTTCAAATTGTTCCTGTAAATAATAGCCCAGACTATCATGCAGTAGGTACTCTATTGCAATGAAATTGCAACAAGTGGTCCCTGTCCACAGCAACCAGCCAAAAATTCATTTAGCAACTGCAACTAAAACTTTAGATTTATTCTAACACTGAAGCGTCTAATAAGAAAACCAGCTAACACCACAGTATAATTTTACCCACTTCTAAAAAAAAAGGTGCATTGAAAAGAAAAAATAGATCTTTTTTCTCTCTCCCAGCTGAAAGAAATGATAGAAACTAACTCCATAAAGCTTTCCACAATGTGTCCAGCATCCAATAAGTGTGCTGTGTGTCCATTCACATTTTTATGTTAAGTAAAGCTGGAGATACTTACCTCAAGCTTTGCTGCTATGAATAGAGAAGTGACACCAATAAGCTGCAACAGTGTTTTTACAACATCCTGTTGTGTTGCCATAAAGCGATCAAAGAAATCTTGTGCTAAATAAAAAGTTTCTCTATGAAGTTTGTAGGCTTCACAAACCTGGAGAGACAACAGAGATTACAAAGGTCAAGAACAGTGTTAAAAAGTCAAAACAAGATGTTACATATGTATTAAAAAAAGGGCACAAGATAGAGATAAAATTTATATTGGCTTTCTACTTCACTGGTATTGTGAAGTAACATGTTAACTAAGTGCAGGAGTTAAAGAGTTTCCTTTGACACAAGTGACAGTCATTACAGTAACTTCCAAGAAAAAAAACAGATCAGAGTGAAAAACCCTTCTAGGAAATGCAAGCACATGTTCCAACAATGTCAGAACATCAGTTCCTCGTTTTTTGCAAAGATCCATCATTCCAACACCTCTAAAGAGAAAATTTTCACAAGCACTCTAAAGTTAAGATCAGGGATTATGCCACCAAGTCATCCAAATAGCAAAAAATACTCAGACACGGAGGAGTTGCAGCACATTCTGTATGACAAAAACAGACAAAAAGGCTGTGAGATGGATCTGATCTGAGAGCTATCCACCTTCCTTTTTACAGCGACTTTTGTAATTATTTGTTCAGCCTTTGCCTGCAGTGTGGCCTTAAAAGCTTACCCTGTGTTAGGGACAAATTGATTATTATCCACTATCAATCAAGATGAATAACAGAATATATTGTCAGTTTGCAAATCATCAGCTCAATACATCATATATTCTTTAAGTTTGCTGCCGTTCATTGACAAAATTTAAGATGAAAACAAGTATCTGGAGCTAAACATGCTCCTGAAGTGCACTCATGACAGTTATTAGTGCTCTTCAACAAAAGCACACTTGAAACACTCACAAGCACAGAACAGCTTACCTCCATTAGCCAGTCTAGAAGGATGGCTCTCATTTTAGGCTGCAGCTGGGGATGCCTTTGCATGTAGAATTTATCCCTCATGTAGGTCTCTTCTTTGTTTATCATGTTTTTCCATACATCATCCCTGTTTGCCCAGCTAAGAGAGATCAATGTTTAGTCTTGGCTCATGAGACAAGAGGAAGGCAGAGCAGCAGCAGCCCAGCACACTCACCCTAGAGCTGGCAGTGGGGTAGCTCTGGTGGGAACAACGCTCAGATGGATAAAGCGTGAGTAATCAACAGGAACGGGATCGTCGTCTTTATCCGGAGTGGGAATCAGCATGTGGGCATTCTCATGAATGTTATTCCAGGACATCTATTAAATCAATCAGGAGATTTTACACTGTGCTTTTTTAAGTAATTGCTTTAACTGTACACAGAAAATACTCATAACTTTTATCACAATTTCTTGCCAATGTCTTATATGTTTAAACTGCACAAAATCACAGAATGGCAGAGGCTGGAAGGCACCTCTAGGTCTTTTGGTCAACTTCCCTGCTCACACAGGGCCACCAAGAGCCAGTAGCCCAGGACCATATCCAGAAGGCTTTACAGTATCTTCAAGGAAGGAGACTCCACAACTATTTTGGACAACTCGTGCCACGCTTGGCTGCCATCACAGCAAAAAGTGTTTCATGATATTCAGAGGGAACTTCTTCTTCCGTTTGTGTCCATCTCATCTTGTCCCAAAGAAGAGCTCGGCTCTATCTTGTTTACATCATCCCTTCAAATGGTTATAAGCAATTGATACAAATTGCCACAGACCTTTTTTCCCAGGCTGAACAACCCCAGCTTCCTCAACTTTTCCTTTTAAGAAAGATGCTCTGGATCTTGAATTACCTTAAAGGACCTTTCTGGACTCTTTCTTGTATGCCCAGTCTCTTTCTTTAACTAGGGAGCCCAGAGCCGGACACAACACTACAGAGGTGGCCTCACCTGTGCTGAGTAGAGGGGGTTTTGCTTGTAAGCACAGTAGAGAAAGCTTGGAACTAAAGCTGAAGAACGTTCACCCTGCCATCCTTTTGAAGGACCACAACTGTTTTGTGGAAGGATATCCAAGTCAGAACCTCCTACTCTCATGCTGCATTTTGTTTTTACCAAAAATATACTTGCCCTTAGGTAAAGAACAAAGCAGATAGAACTCAAAGACCCAAATATGAGGTCAGGATTTCTGGTAAAGGATATGTAAGATAACATGCCTGAAGCCATGCTTTCATGCAAAGCATCTCAGATGGTGAGCACAGCAAAAGTTTGTAGAATTTTGTACTCATTCATTTAGCAGCTATGATAAAAACCCAAAGCACATATGACCCAATTTTCAGAATACAGCCAACTACATGTTAAACAATTGCTACTAAACTATCAAGCTAGTAATTTTATATGACAAATTCTGCCATGGTCTGCAAACATCAGATATCACAAACTTTACCTACCATGTCTTTTCAACTCTTATCTGGACCAGAACTTAAGTCTAGGCTTACTGTTCCACATCTAACTTTTAAACAGGATCTTGTACACTTCACACAGTGCCCCAGGAAAACACTGCTTTCTTTGCAGTAGAATACAAAGCCAGACCTATGTCATCATATCTAAGCAAATTAAAATTGAGCATTTTTGCTTCACACTGAAGTCAGCCATCTTGCTGTAAATTGATCAGTTCTGCACCACTTAAAGGACAGAACTCTCTTAATAGATTTCTAATGTGCTAAAAAAATAAATTAAAAATAAGTTCAGATAAATCATTAGACACTATCAAGTAAAACACTATGTGAAACTTTGCCTCCTGCAAAAAAGCTTCCACAGCTGATTTTTGCCATCTTGCATATGACATCACTTCCCAGAAAAATGGCTCCCTCCTGCACCAGTTTCACAAACAGAAACCACTGACTTGATGAAACAAAAACCACATTTCACAGTTCTCTCACAGCTAAGACTGCTTAGCACTTTGAGTTACTGACACACAAATCAGTCTTTTTTCTTCTTGGGAGTTCTACATGCAAATATAGCATAGCTATATACCCAGCCATGCCATGATTTAATTTGGGTGGGGAGGAGGCAAACAAGAGAATAGTATCATTATCTTAAACATTACTGACTCCTTGCAAACTGAAGGTTCGAATGAAAATGTCACATCGGCATTGCCTGAAGTTAACTTTTGTCCTCCCTCAAACCTAGACTTTAGTCACACTTTGTTCTCCAAACTGCACAGCAAGCCCAGCTGCCAACAGCCTTTGGAGAAGTGCTGTCTTATCAGTTAATCAGCAAACAGAAGAGCAGTAGTTTATACAGTATCTAAAGATGCATGCTACACCAGCAGCTTCTGGAGGACAAGAGACTTGCCCACAAAGTTCTCAAAGCAGACAGATCACATGCAACAATACTGAAGATATTTCACCACCCAAAATTTTCTATAAGGACATAGAAATCAAAGTTCAAGAGCCTCTTAAGTGTTTTGAAAAGAAGGGAAGAAAGCTTTTGACTACATAATGTCACTTAAGACACTGAGGAAAAGATGTGAGCAACACAAGTACACAGCTTAGACAAGAACTAAAGTAATGTGCAGGGCCTCAAAAGAAAGCAGCTTATTAGGGAAGGAGACAGGAATTAGTTTAGGTGAGGGAGCACCATAACTCTGGCATAGATTTTGGTTGAGAGAATGAACACATGAATCAGGCTCTTAAGTCTTTAAAGCAGATTTAGCAAGACACTCAATTGAAAGTAAGGAACACTATCAATAAACTGCATTACCTCACACTGCAACTGTAAGGAAATAGGACCCACCACTGAAAAAAGGAACAGTTTAAGGTGGGGAGGATATGAGGAAAACATGAAGAACTTCCTTTGGGCTTGCACAGAGCCAATTTGAAAGCGGAGACCTATCAGAAAGCAACAGATGTTACCCAGAATCTGTGCAGCCTAACAGAGGAAGTACAACAGTCCTGAGGTTCTGAGACAAACAGGGGCTGAATTGGCACACAAGCAAAAAAAATCAGCAGGGAGAACAGCCACTTCAAATCTATGTGGAGCCCAGCAAGAAAGCTTGGTGACACCCACGGAAGTGTTCCAGGTACAGGAGCAACTAATCAGATGCAGATCTCTGTCTCAGACCTAAGAAAAAGACACAGACTGGAGAAACTAAACTAACCATGCGAAAAGGCTCATAGAAGAAGGGGTACCAAGAGGGCAGAAGGTGGGTGAGAAATTGATTAGAGCACCCAAGCCCATACAGCTCCAAAGAGAAAACCCAGGAGTTCAGAGGTGAGGTCTTTTTAAAGCTCAAACACTAGCAGGCCTCAGTTTCCCACAGCATATCACCATTCACTTGTCCATCAAATACTCATAGAAATTAATCTCTTTGAACCTTCAGGACATAGATCAGGCACAAAACAGAGCAGGTATTGACCACTGGGGTTATTGATTATAGGCCAGGCAAGACCTTCAGTGAAGAAGAAACACCTAAAAACACAAACTGCTGAAACCCTTGTGCACCAAAATGTGAGCTAGGAGCCACCAGAATAAGATTTCACTGACAATCAAGGAATGCAGCAGGAGGAAGAGAATAACCCAGAACTGCATTCAAACAGCAACATCAGAGGTTTTTCAGCATGGAAATCAATGGCAAACAGGCCTGTCTGTCACCCTAAAAGCAGCACCTTATACCACAGACGATGGTATCACTTCCAAGTCCTCAGCCTTAGCTTGCCCATCAGAAACAGCAAGACCTATAATGCTAGCCATTTCTTACTCATAGGATGCATTACTTTGAAGTACTGAATTTTTCTTTGCCATCAGAAGGGAATCCCAGATTTAGTAAACAGAACAGAGAAGAGCAACTCACACCATTAAGTTGTTCCAATCCTCTTGAGATAGCATAGGAGCTTCTACTCCTTTTAAATAAGAGTCTAAATGTCCTGATCCAGATTAGAGCCAAGTCAGGTTCTCAGCCTGGGTATAATTTACACTGCTTTTTTGCGGGCTTTGTTTTGTTTTTTTAATTGAATCTTCAGAAGTTAATTTAGATTACTCAAAGAAATTTTTTGGAGGATATTTTCAAAACACTTAGGTGGAACACTTTGAAAATGCTAAAATCATACTCTGGAAAATGTCTAATGAAGAACTGATCAAAACTCCTTCCTGAGTGTTTATTCCACCTTTACATGTGAGAACATGAGCTAGTTTCATCTAAAGAAACTAACTTCTAGATTTAATTCTTCACTTTACATGGAGGTGACCATGCAACTTGTATCACAATTGCACAGATTATTCTAATCCAGTTAGATGAATTTTGTTTTACATGGAGCCTTGGAAGTGCATTCATCCCCACAAAGCAGCCAGAATTAGTATGAGAATTGCTAGCAGAATTACAGCAGTGCCAGTTCTCCAAAATCAAACACAGAATTTATGCAATATTCTGCTGTCACAGACCTGATAATATAGCCACCCTTTCATCACATAAAGGGTAACGGCATCCTAATTAAGAACTGGGGCCTTATGTTCCACAGAAGCAAACTAATGAATTGACTATGAAGATGTCATAAAGTGGGATGTGACTGTGATATTTTGCCTTGTGGATAAACTAGTGTCAGTAAACAATTTATTTAATGTAGAAGTCATGTGGTATAGGCTGCAGTGGATTTATAGCTGCTTGCATTTTAGAACTGTCGTGTCTCCACAGAATAACTGTTGCCCTGGCTATCATTCCAGCCTGCTATACTGCTGCTGGAACCGTAAACATATTCTCATTAGTGGTCCATGGCAATTTATATCAGAGAATAGCTTGTGTCACACCATAGACTGAAGAGCTGCTGCTGTGCAGCCAAATGTTAGCTTTTTTAACCAGATCTGGAACAATCTGGCTACTTTGTCACAACAAAAATACTTTCCCTATGTAGGAAGAGGCATGATATCATTTATTGTTTATAGAATGAAAGGGTCAAATTCCACCAGCATCCTACAATTACCTTGAAAAATTCCCAAGTAAAGATTTTTGATGCCTACTGACTAAATTATCTAAGTTTTAGTTTACCTATCATTCCTGAAGGAACACTGAATGGCTACCAGGCCAAGAGCACAAACAAGAAGACAGAATTGGAAGTCTTTATCTGCTTTCAAGGTTGAAGGCCAGCATATGCAAAAGATAATTCTAGTTTCCTTCCACTGTCTTTTTTACAGACAGTAAAACTGGGTCCCTATTGAGATTTTCTAACAAATACCTTGTCATTATGCAATAAACATGCACAAGAAGGCCTTGCTCAGTTTAAACTGAATGAATCTTCTGATGAAGGAGAAAGCTGCAGTGAAGGACAGGCAGCTCTTCCTTGTCAGAAGTGAGAAATTAGTTTAATATACTGTGCAAAAGAAAGACAGAAGGGAAGGAGAGATCCCCTCATTAAATGCTCACCATTTGAGCCCTGCTTAATACGTTGACTGATAACTAGTGTACGCAGTTGCAACAAGCAGAGGCCATTCCAAACAATGATGCCCATCTGTTATGGTAGCACTTCAGTCTTAGAACTTCCAGCTGCCACTTTGGGTTAGATGTGCCACATTATGCACAGCCTTGCCTACCAAATAGGGACAGGCTGCACACCCTGACCGTGACTTCTGCAACCTCAGCATCACCCTGCATGTGCAGGGACAGGCTGAAGTCTCAGTGACAGTGACTGAGCAGGTGTGAGTGTGTTCAGGGAAAAAAGGAGAGGAATTCACATATTCCAGAACACAAGCTACTCAAGGTGCAACAGCATCTCACTTTCAACCTCACTCACCAACACAGCATCCAACAGAGATACCAAAAGCATCTGCTTTTTCAAGAATGTGCAAAGCACACAAAGGGAACTAGATGATACCAGTAAAACTAGCTTTGACTTTATAAGTCAGCTCATTCTACAGGCCTTACTAAGAAAGCTAGCAATGGTCACTATCAACTTCTACTGCAGGACTGATTTTCACAGGTAGAGTGACTTTACAGAAATATTCCTTCATTCTGCAGAGAAACAAAGCCTCTTTTACTGTACCATGAGCATCTAGTATATGCTTCCAAGTTCCAATCAGGAACCCCTTTCCTAGTCTGTCTAATAATTATCCTTTACAGTAGAAATAGAGTTGATGCTGGAAGGGGAAGCTTTCCTCTCTCCCAGATGATAGAGAAGTAGAGACATGACTGCAAAGAGAACCATCTCAAGAGATGATTCTGCCTGCATGCTTAAGTGTCTTGTGCTTTGGCCAGCAAGCTACAGGGGCACATGTGCAAGGTACATAAACACATGACTGCACTTCTGCACCTCTCTGGAGAGGTAAACAGAGAATAGGTCAAAAGGCTTGACAGGTGCACCCTTGCAACCCCAGGACAGCTGAATTCACTTCGGCATTAACATAATGTTTCAGACCAACACAGATCTTGTGTCTTGCAGAGACTTCAAAACTACATTTATGAACCAAATTGTTTTGCACACTCCATCATCATCAAGGGCCAACAGTCCCCCTTGCCCACTGCCATGCAGCATGTGGCAGCAGCATACCTGTTTCACCACATTAACATAAATAATAAGGTATTGCAAAGCAGAGCAGAGTTAAGTAAGATTACAATATTTACATATAAAGCAAATTCAATTACCTGTTTTTCACATGGCTTTTTTCTAGTCATCTCCATTTTGGCAATTTCTTCATCAGGATCCTGTAAGAACTATAAAAAGTAACATGTAACTTCCGGAGTGCAAAGCGCGGGACAAGCAGCTGTTGGCTGCCTGGTCCCTCAGGAGCAGAGCCCCGCAGGCCGACCCGGCCCCCGGCCCACCGCGTGGGCCCCGCACCCCCAACAAAAGGCGGCGGGGCCCAGCCCGGCGGCGGGGCGGGCGCTGGCCCGCGGGCCCCGGGCCGGGCCCGCACTCACCGTGGCCACATCAGCTTTCCTCTTGCGGGCTCGCATGGCGTACTCCGTACCCGCGTCCCCCTTGGCGGGACCCTTCTCGTCCGCGCAGCCGCTGCGGAGAGAGGGGAAGCTGAGCGAGCGCCGGCCGCGGGAGCCTCCCGAGGTGCCCGGCGGGGCGCTCGGCCTGCAGGGCCCCGCGCAGGGCGGGCCCGGCACACTCACCTCTCCCGGTGCATAGTACCCGCCTTGGCCGGCCAGGGCGAGCCGAGCGCCGCGCGGGACGCGGCCGAGCGGGCCCGGGCCGCAGACCACCCGCTCTCCCCCTCCCCCCAACAAAGGCCGGCAGAGGCGCGCAACGGGCGGCCCCGACCGGCCCCACCGGCTCCCCCCGCCCCGCGGTCGCCCTGTGCCTACCCGCACTGCTGCTCACTCACCGCCGCGCCAGCCCTCGCCGGCCGGGAGCGGGCGGCCGGTGGGTGCCGTGCCGGTGGGGCAAGGCGGGTTTCGCCAGGCGCCTGCTGCCTCACGGCGCGGCCGCTCCCGTCCCTGCGCGCGGCGCGGGCCGCGCCCGGCGGGACATTTAAACGCGCGGCGGCGGCGCGGGGCCGCCTCCCGACCGCGCACGTGGCCCGCGCGCGGGCCGGGGCGGGGCCGGCGGGGCGCGGGAGCGGAGCGGAGTCCCGCGCGCGGCAGGGGGCGGGGCCGGGGGCGGAGCCAACGGGCTCCCGCGCGGGGCGGGGCCGGAGGGGCGGGGCCTGAACGCGGAAGCGGCGGGAGCGGCTGTGGCACGTGGGACCGTGCCGGGGTGAGCCGAACCGAGCCGAACCGAGCCGAACCGCTGAGGATCCTGTCCCGGTCCCGGCCCTGGTCCCCGGGCCCGGTGTCTGTCCCGGTTCGCGGCGGGAGGCGGGACCGCCACCATGGCCTGCCGGGCCCCGCTCCGCTCACGCCCTCCTTTCCTCCCCGCAGGCCATGCAGCGGCCCTGGCTGTTCGGGCGGCTCAAGGCGGCGGTCATCGGGATGGTGCACGTGGGAGCGCTGCCAGGTAAGCGGCGGGGGGGCGGCACGGCCGCGGGACCTGGAGCAGGACCGGGACCGGGTCTGGGTAGCCGGTGTCAGCCCTTAGCCGGCTGCGGGCCGCCGAAGGCTGTCCCTTCACCGCAGTCACCGCCCCGCATGAAGCGCCCGAAGTTTGGGCGCGCCCCGTTTAAGAAGAAAAAGGCGGGAAACAGTTCCACATATGGAGCTGGGCTGAGAAAACAAGGATTTGGGTTTGGTGAGCTCTGTGTTTCAAGAAGCAAGGGTTAGGGAGTTACACAAATGGGCGTTGAGATAGTCTGGAGGTTGGATAGAGCTCTCCCATGCCCTTAGAGGCACTTGGAAGCTCAGACAACAGACAGGATCTGGCAGCCTGGCCTCCTCGTCCACCTTTCCAGCGGCTCAGGGTGGGCGGAGCTGACTCGGACAGCCCACCTTCCCCCTGACAGGCCGATGCCCAGAGCTCGAGGTGCCCCACGTTTTCCCAGAAGCAGCCCCCAGGCGGTGAGGCCATCACCCTGTGCTGGGAAATCAGGCCAGCTAACAGAGCTGGCACAGGGCTCAGCACAGTCCCCATTTCAGACTCCCACTGCCTGACCTGAGGAGCCCAAATATCAGAAGAGACTTACGGGAAGTTCATTGAACTCCAACAAAATCCGTATGTGTGTATTTCTGCCATGAAGATCGGATTTAATCAACCTTGCAGATTAAGGATAGCTTTAGCTGGTTTTAAACTCACTGTTGTTTAGCATAGGTGTTCTGTGCTGACCTAGAGGTCAGTCTTGCCCATAGGTTGTATTGTCTGGAGCATCACTAATGCAGGATAAATTGTAAGTACATATTATACAATTACACATATTATACAGTTGTAAGTAAAGCTAAGAGCAGGCCTCGTACAACAGTGGATTATAGCAGACTCTGCTCAAGTTTGTGAATTAGATTTAGGAGCTGAATGGTTACAGCAGCTCTGCCAAGTTCAGATAAGGAAAGAGACGTCAGAAAGGCATGTCACAAGGAGATCAGGCAGCCTTTGAGCATGTTTGCCCTATACGTCCCTGTTTCAGTATGCAATCCCCATGGATGTCCTGCCCAAAGCAGTCCCTGTCCATGACTTTGGTTTGTGCATGCCCTGGGGTAAGCAGCATTATTCTTGCAGGGACACCAAGAAGTTCTCTTCCATTGACCCAGATCATTGATCAAGCTTGTCAAGAGGCAGAAGCTTACAGGGATGCTGGAGTTGTAAGTTTTGGTTTCTTTCTTCCCATGATGGCCATTACACAAAACCACTTCTGCACAGGCAGACTTTTAAATTGAGCCTATATAATTCATCAAAAGCATCTTGAAGCTCATCAGTTAGGGAGATGCATAAATCCCATGTCTTTTATTCCAATATAGGAAGTAGGCCTACTAGATTACAGAAAAAAAACCCTAAGGTAAGTATCACCTGCACCCAAAACAATTGAAAAGGCTGAGATTCAAACTGTACAATTCAAATTGTTTGAGTTGAATGAATCAAGTCAATTTAAGGAGTTAAATAAAAAAAAAGTGGCCTGAAACAAGGGCTGGCATTCAAGGTCTCTGGCTGTAGAATGCTTCATCAATCCAGTCTGACAAGCAACTGTATTTTTAGTTCTGTACAAGCCTCTGGTTTCCTGAGGTCATGGAGGAATGCCATGTGCACAGCTGATACACCGCATGCATACCTCAGGAACCTGGAGGGTGCAGGATCACCCCACAGCTGTGTTTGTAACAAAGCAGCACAGATAATGCAGGATATTTAAAAAAAAAAAAAAAGAGGCTTAGGCCCTTTTCTGCCCTGTCTAAGCCTCTCTCCAGGCCCCTGGCAGCAAACATGCCTGCTTTGCACATCCAGAAGAACAGGCCCAAAAGGCCAGTCTCAGCCAGAGGCAAGAAGATACTGCTGTCAGAATTGCTGTTGGACCTAAAGTGGTGTAGTAATCTTCATAGGTCAGTAGATTTTAACAGGGTGTATGTCCTTTTGAAAGGTCAGATATGTTTTAAACATTTCATTACACCTTGTCTTGGGATGTTGATGTGCTTTTTCTTTGACCTGCCCATAGCATTACGAACATTTTCTGGTGGTGTACTAATGTCTAAGGTTTGAAAATTTCTTCAGTGAACAAGCTGTCACTGCTCTGAGTGGCTCTTTTCAGAAAAACTTTATTAACAAGCTGTTTGAAACATTTTTAATCTATAAATTAGAATGATGCTTTACAGACAGAACAAAATTGAATACAAGAGCTTAGTTTAAAGAATAGAAGACCAAGGTCAAAATGCAAGACAAGTCACACAAGGTAGGTTATGGGCAGAGCACTGATACAGCTAAATTAGGAAAGAATGCTGAGAGTAGAATCACTGAAAGGACAAACAGCACTGGGGTAAAATGATGCTAGCCTGGTGGGCTTCAGTACCTGTGAACCAGATAATCATGTGTGAGATCTCTACCCAGTCAGAATAGTCCCTGACTGCAAGCTGGATAGAACAAGGAAGTGTTCTTCCTTCTATCCTTTTATCTTACTTTTATCTCCTTTGAGATAAGCTTTAAAATCAGTACTAACACAGAGTTTTAATTTGGCTTTTATGCTTTGTCTTTTCAATGGTTGTACTGAATTCTGCAGTTCCAGATCTTACTGGTTTGCCTTTTTGTACAAGTGCACTGCAGTCTCTGAACTTGAATATATCTTTAAACCTACCTGTCAAGTAGACACGTGGGGTGAATACAGTCATTCCTCTACACATTTGAACAAATTCAGGGCTTTGAGAGTTATAATTAACCCATTTTCTTATAGAAGTCACAGGAACATCATTATATTTCTACACTAGTCTTCATTCTAAAAGTCTTAGTGTTAGAGAACAGAACAGTGTTTGAGCCATATAACAAACAAGTCCTTTATTAAGGAGATAAGTCTCAGAGATAATCAGGAGAGCCTCCATAAACATCAATAAGGTTGCTTAACACCTTCTGCAATTCAATTCTTTAGTTTTTTTGTGCTACTTCAAGAGAAATGCAAGTTTTCATGATAGATTATTCAGGAGCTTCCCAGCTTTTACACAGAGATCACCACTGCCAAACCATTCTGGAATGGGAATATATATTTGGGTTTCTTGCTCAGTATTCCAAAGGCACTGTTAAGCAGTCTGTTTTCCTTGTGGAAGAAGAGCTAGAAAAAGTTTTTTTTCCTGTGGATGTTTGTGCTGACAGTGTTCACAAATGCTGCCCACAGTAGCCCTTAAGAAGATACGTAACCATTTGCTGCTATTTAGATGTTTACACATTGTTTCAAATTGTTCGAATTGGTGTTAACATTTAAAAATAAAGTATGTGGTCCTGCTCACTCCATCTGTGTTGCACTTGGAAGTAAATTCTGGTGTATTCAGAGTAAGGTGACTTGTCTGGCACGTTCGCAGCTTCACATAATAAATATGAAAAATTTGTAATATTAGAGCACAGTAATGAAAACAAGTGAGTGCTCAGTTAGGAAGCCATCTGTGCTCAAAATGTATATGCTTTGTACTTGTGTGTTGTTAAACAATGAAATTCCCTAGACAAGATTTTATAAGCAGCAGGCTATGAGGCATTATAATCCCTCCAATTTCTACCAGCTTTTCTTTAAGAAAGAGGCAAAATATATATTCAGGTTAACTTTCATTCGTTGCATTCAGCCTGGCTGACGTTTGTTTTGTAGCTAGAAAATAGAATACAAGTTCCCACTTGACTGTTAGTTACTGTTCCTAACTGTAGCTACTGGAGTAGCTGACATTAAAAACAGTTACTACTATATGTTTTACATTGGTGTTTTAAAAAAAATAAAAGAGTGTTAAGCCTATTGCTCTTACAACTACAGTGATAACTGGAATTCACAATGCTTAGAGTTTAATAACAGTGGAGACAGAATAACGTAGTATTTCTGCATAGAAACACGTAGGCAGCTTTCACTTGGATTACAGAGGTTAACATTTCAAATCTCAGCTGTATTACAGGAAAATAAAATAGCACACAGACTGCCCACAGCTACCTCCTATGGCACATGCAGGAGAACATGAGGTATCAGCTTATTTTTGTTAGTGATCTCCTGTTCTGGAGGTGAGTTTTAAAAGAAATTGCTAAGAGCTGTGCTTACAAACAGCAATTAAATGCTCGGCAAAGGCACCTGATTTCTTTTATAAGGGGCACATGAGGGTAATTGCTGTCATTGTCTTAGTCCCCACCTGAGCCTGTATAATAATAGGGATGGTCCAAGCTCCTTTCCTTTTCTGCAGGAAGGAATAGAGGTGATGAGCTTGGAGAGTTTTTTACTGGTGTGTGTGTGCTTGCAGATAAAGCCTTTCTCTGGGGAGAAACACTCAGGTTGAAGTTGCCCTGGGTAAAAGTCACATTCAGTATATGCTGAGTTAAAACTTGTGCAATTGTTACATCAGTTGTGGTTTATAGTGTTGTTGCTGTTTTGAGGTTTTTCCACTGTAATATGTGAGTGGCTGAAGTGTTTTAAGAGGTTATTTCTGTAAGCAGAATACAACTAAGGAAATTATTTTTCATGTAGTTAGAGAGTTCTTTAAATGACCTATTTTTCAGTAGCTAACTGTGATACAAAGGGCACTTCACATGTGTAGTACTTCAAAAGTCATTCAAAGTAAAAAGGAAATATATTGTTTGAAAATTTCTTATAATGAGGCTTAACACTTAAATCATCTTAATATTTAATGGAAAAGGAACATAGAAGGTATTTGTATGAGTTTTATCTCATACTATCTAAATAAATCCTGTTTTGGAGGCTTTAATGCAGAAGCTGTTTCCATAGGCTTCTAAACCATAACTTAAGTTCCAAGAACTTTAATTTAGCATAACTGTTTTCTTTCCCCCTTTTTAATCAGTTGTTTGATAATACTGAAGTTTGTTTCATATACGTATCAATTCAGTAAACACAAATCTGTGGTGTTACATTTCTGTATAAAATATGAAAGAAAGCTTTGACTTAATGCATCTGTAATTTAGCTTTCTGTACCGCAGAACATATGTTGTTCTCTTTTTAATTAAACAAAGCATAATATGCAAAAGAACAGTTGGATGGTACCAAAAGAATAACACATTATTAAAGTTCTATCAAAAATATTCACTGTAACTGTGGACCTGGAGGCCATAGGAAGAGGCAGTTGCTGAAAAGTGAATATAGTAAATTTAAAGCAGGAGAGAGAACTGTTGCAATCCTCCCATATGCCTGCATTTTGAGTTAGAATTCAATGAAATATTTTTATATGTAGTACTATGGCTAGGGGTTTTTATAATTTATTGAAAGAACTAATTCATTAATGTAGCTAATGGAATAATTTGCTTTATGCAAATCCAGAACTGTCAATGTAGTAGCAAGTTGTGAAAAGTTCAGTTTCACTGTGGAATTTCTGTGGAATTCTGCCAGCCCTTGCTCTTGATTATTTTTTGGCTACTAGCATCACTCTTTAGGAGCTGAACATTTTGAAGCCCCATTCCCAGTTGCCTTTCTTCTGTTAAGATTGATTCTTGACTGCCTGGAAGTCTGGGGAGGCAGTTTTGCAGAGCCTGGTTCCTGGTCCTTGTGATAAGCTTGGAGTTTCCCTGATACCCAGATTTTGCTGAAGTCTGCTAAGTAGAGCATTTCTGAGCTGAGGGCTTCCAGGCTTTTTGGCCTCAAGGAATTACCTGATTTTGATGGTTTGTTGCATTTTTTTGAATTTGTTTTAAGTATTATAGTTCTACATTAGTCTTTTTGCCACATGCAACTACTGACCAAATTTGCATTCTTGCTTAGACTGACTTAACACATTTACTTGTGGAGAGAACAAGAGGCTACAGGATTTCTCTTTCTGTTGGTACCACAAAAGAATTCGGTAGTTGTGCCTGAGATACCAAGATGATTTGGTCAGTTCAGGTTTGTTGGAACAGTTATTCTAGAAAAAATTACTAAAAATTGTCTTTTTTTTTTTTGTGGTTTTCTTAGGACAGGGTGTTATCTTTGTCATATAGCTACCTCCCATCACAGGTAGAGAAGTGCAGATGTTACAGATTGAACTGGGCACACAAAGTCAAGCACAGATGTTTTGGTTGGTTGCCATACCTGATTGCCTAATTCAGGTTTTCCTGGGCTGGAATTGTGTCATTAAATATCTGATGAATGGCACCACATAGTGCAAAGGTCTGATGTGGAGTGTCATCATATCAGGTCCCCTTTTCCATTAGCAGGTTGTGTCCCTTTGCTTTTTAGGTAGCATGTGTTTTGTGTGTTTAGATACTCAGCTGTGAGTAATTTGGGAAAAGCAGCTGTGCCCTGGTGCATTGAATGTTTGCAGCTTGTGTGCTTGGGCTGACCGTGTTGCTCCACTGGATTATTTCCTTTCCACTTTTCCCCACCCTTTCTGTTGGGTGTTCATTTATGATGCCTGTGCCTTAACCTGTAATTCAGCCATTAAATGCTTATACTGTTTTATATACTTTATTATCTTTTACCGCCAGAAGGGCTTCCACACTATAACAAAGATTAGAGAAGTGTTACATATAAAAGATCTTTTAAAAGGAATTTTTTTTTGTATCCCCTTCCTGATTCTCTACATTATTAACCAAGCTGCTATGTTTAATCTCTAATTGTATTTTTTCCAAAAAAATGTTCCTTCTATTCTTGTTCAGTTACAAATCTTTGAAAGGTGGAGCTCTCATTTTAAAGGATTAAGATGTGTGATAAAACTCTAGAGAGAGCAGAATTTATTTGCTATATATGCAGTTAGTTTGTCTCTTAAACTTTCTGCATTCTTAGACTTAAGCTGGTGAGAAATACCTGGTTTTCTTTTCATCTTCTTACTGCTAATGCAAAATACCAGACATAGAATATGTTTCAAAGCTCCACTTTTACTCTTGTTATTAATCCTTGACAAAATTACATTGTATCTGCAGTTGTTGCAAACTTTTTGGTATAGCCTATGCAATGATTGGGAAAGACTGTGGCATTAGACAATGTACAAATTGTATCAGCAGAGTATTTTATCATCACTCCATTGTTTGCCACGAGCATGTCCATGTGGATGAAGAGGCATAATAGACAATAATAGATAAATAAATTCCTTCCAGTAATTCTGAATACAGAATGGGAGAAATATCAATAGTTTGTATTATGGCATTTGGCACAATAATAGTCAAACAAAATTTTTTTTATTTATCCAAACTAATACTTATTTTCTGACACGAATTGAATTTAAAATTGCCCTGATTGTCTTAGAGTCCTCTGTTATCTGAACATACTCAATATCTTGTATTCCCCTTGGATAATTGAAGTTTGACTTTACACTATTTTTAATGAGGTATAAGATTTAACTCATTTGCCTATAGTTCACATTTTAGGATGGATCAAAGGGACCCAAATTGATGAATGTATAATTAAAATCACATTTATTTCTCTTCATGATTTCACTGCAAATACCACACTGTTGATGAAAGCACTTTTATAAGTGGTTGTGTGCATCAACACAAACTTGCTGTAGATAATCCTTCCTTGGAAGGAAAATCTTTGCATTTATGTGTCTTAATAGACAACATATAACAGTAAACTGGCCACGTTTGTATGGTACAATGATGTTTTTTAACAATTCTTTCCCCAGGATGGGTTGATGGTGGAGAACATGCACGACGTGCCGTACACGGTGCGCCCGGGCCCGGAGGTCACTGCGGCCATGGCAGTGCTCGCTGCTGCGCTGAGACAGAGCTGTCCCCGCGTCCCGCTGGGTGTCCAGGTGCTGTGTGCTGCCAACCAGCAGGCAATAGCCATTGCTCTGGCTGCAGGTAAAGGAAAGGGCTCCTCGGTTATTCCTGCTGTTGCTGTGGCATTCGCTCTCCACAAGCTGCACCTTGTGCTGCCATAGAGACCGTGGAACGCTCTCCGTACCCTGAAAAAGCAGCAATTAGATCCTGAGAAAGATGCCTGCTTGATTAGAATGGATGGTACTTGTGCACTGCTTCAGTTGGAGGCTGGTAAAGGCTGCTACCACAGCTTTGTAGGTGAAACCTGTCTAAATGTAATGATTAAGTTTAAATCTGATCGTGTATAAAAGCTGCCTTTGGTGTAACTCTTATTTACTTCAGTTATATGTGAGGATCAATTTAACCCATGATGGTTAAACATCCTGTTTCAGCATCTATTTATATGTTGTTGCTGCTGCTGTTATCCATTAAAATGAAGTTTTTGTTGTCTTTTTTTTTAATGAATGAATAAAATGAAGCTTTTTATATAATGACAAAAATTGAGTGTACAGATACCAAAGTACTTAAAATTAAATTGCATGTGGGGGAAATTAAATACAAATTAATCTATCCATATTGCATGAATCCTAGAGTTGCTAAACATACTGCTCTTACTGTTTTCTAAGGCAATTTTAGTTTTTCATAAGTAACCCTCCATGATGTAGAGGTGAAGGCTGGCTTAATTTGGAAAGACTGTACTTCCTAAATTCATAAATGAAGAGAATCAGTGCATGGTTTTGCCCAAATTGACTGTCATTATAGTAAGGCTGCACATTTTTGCATTTACAAATTTTATAGAACCAGGCAGAAGATGCTGGTATTAAGTGGAAGCTGTACTTCAGGTACAGTCATGTAGGCTAACCTATCTGCAGTGGCAGTTTTAATTAAGCCTTATATGTTCTAAAAGCTTTAAAATCTTGTTAATAGATGTGTTTTGAACAGACATTTGTTTTGTGAGCTTTAAAATCAGATGTTGCCATTTTCAAAGTATCTAGTCACTTCACAAATTAAGAAAACAATTTTTATTGTTGCATTGGAACCTATATGAAAGCCTCAAATAAAAATGGTAGCAGAATCCAGCTTTAGTTTTTAGAGTTTGCTGCATGTGGGCCACTGGAGGTACATAGGTATTTGGAAAGATAGCACATACCCTATTTTTAAAAGCAATCCTTTGAGGAGCAAAAATCATCCCTATATAAGGGATATAGTCTGGGAACAATGCATTTCTCTTCTTTGCAATTATTAATGAAGGGAAAAACTCCTGGAGGGCTTGAGTTTTGCTCAGCTCTACTACTGTTCTGCACTATTTCCTCTGTAACTGTAGAACACCAACCAGAAAGGGCCTCTGTTTAATGCATTTCATTTCACTTTTCTAAAAATGATTGTCTCAAGTTCACTGAACAGGGAAGCAGAAAGAAAATCTCTTTAAGCAAAGCCATAGTAAAGTGGGTACCTACTTTTTAGGTAGCAAATTTAAATATTTTTTCTGTAGTGACTTTAATGTCAATACAGTTTTGACAGGTGGCTATTAACAAAGCAAATCCTGTATGCTCTTACTACAAAAATAACTTGCTGAAGGTGTTTCAGCTAAAAACCATATGTAGTATCTTCTGCCTACTATACAGTTACTTCATTTTCCCTGTGGAAATCCCCGTCTTTGGTAGGAATAGCTGTTCTTAAGAGAACCACACAGGCAATTTATAACAGGTCTCTAGGAGAAGGTAATGATTTTATTTTGTAAAGGGCAGGGGGAGATGCATAGGTCTGCAGTGTGGCTAAGTGCTCAACTAGCTTGAGCAAGGACTTGTAGGGTCCTGTGCCTGGGTGAGCCTGGGTCACTTATCATGAATCAGGGCTCAATTTTTATCTTATAAATTTAGAAAAAAATGATTCAGTTGGAAGGGACTTTAAGCAGTCATCTAGTCCAACTGCCATCTCTACCTGAAGCTGCCCTTTTTCCTTTCAGAATCAAGTTACTGAAATTGCAGTTCTGAATCAGTCTTCATCAGTGATGATGACATGGTTGATAGCTAATAAATGAGGCACCATGTCAGGAGATATCCCAGATCTCTCCATGTCATTTGTAAACACAGCTTTGCTGTCTGAGCCCATTCCTTTCCCTCCTGCTCCAGCAGAGTGGGAATTCACTTGCTATCATCCACTATACTGTTTAGGGTAGGACAGAATTGGGCAGAGTTGTGCTTTTTGCTGTCCTTTTTTACTGCCACCATATTAATGCAGTGGTAAGAGGAGGCAGCTCAGCTGAGAACTGCAGCAGGGAGCAGCCAGAGGAGCACAGAGCAGCCACAGCAGGGAGTGCTGTGGATCCTGCTGGGGAGACCCTGCTCCTGTGTCATGCTGAGCACGGGAGGAGCTGCTGCAAGATAATGTCCTGAGAAGTATTTTTGCAGCACAGACACACCGTGCCTCCAGTGTCAACAGCAGACAAAGTCAATGCTCTTCTAAGAGTTCTCTTTATTAATTTTCATTGGATATTCCCTATTCTTGTTTCCCAGTGAAACTACAAAATATGTTGTTCCCATATAAGCCAGAATTGGGATTGCCTATTAACTATTCAATGGCTATTACTTTTCAACTTGCCAAATGTGAAAGTAAGCAGTAGTATCATTCTCACAATTTTATGAGCATAAAAATGAATTCATTAGCAGAATCTGATTATGGCTTCATAAAACAGAAGGGTAATGATATGTGCCTGCACCTATTACACTTGGTTAAAAATTGTATTTTCATGACTTCCAAAAATGCAGTGAGAGTGCAGCCTTGTTAAACTAAGTAGAATTCATTGTTTAGCAGAAAGTCTTGTATTACTGCACTAAGGAAACACAAACCAAGCATCAACAATGTATAAGCAGTGACTTCAGTAAATGAAATTACACAATGAATAGGCCCTGTCCCGAGTTAAACCTTGATTGCTGTGAAGGTGTCACATATCTCTAGGCTCATCCATAGTTTTATGATTAGAGAAATAATTATATAACTCTGAATTGTACTGTAGGCTTGGGTGATGTAATTAGAAGCTATAGCTTTTGTTCCTAGATGTAGAAATCTCAGTTTAGCTACTTGCACTGTGTTTATCACCCAGTGTCTACAAGCACCTGCAGTGGTACTTGTGGCACACTCTTGTCTCTGGATCCTGAGCACACTCCACACTTTGCACCACTAATCTCAAGGCACAGGACAGCTTGCATTTGATTTGGCATCCATCTGTGATGTTTCTTGTTAGCTGGAGTCTGTGTTGCTAAGCAATACAGTCTCTTCTCTATCAGGCGTAAGCTTCTGTTTCTGCAACTTCAGGGCTTTTGGAAGGAAACTGAAATTTTAAAATAAACAGACACCTTGTCATTTGGTAAATAAATTTTCAAGATCATCTACGTTTATAGTTGGAATGTGCTAAGGCAATGTCTCTGTTGCCTAATCAGTTCTCTGGTGGGTAGGATTGCGTTCTTGACGACTGTTTTCACATGCATTGCTTTCCTTTGTATGATGTCAGCTCTAATTAAATGTGCATCTGACTCCAAAGCTGGAGCATAGCAGAGCTTCAGAAGGTCATGGAAGACACCTCCAAAGCAAGCTGGAAGAATAGCAAAACTGCACAAGATGAGTGCAGAGCTTTTACACAGATGTGTAGAAGAGGCAGGTTTTAAATGACAGGTTCAAGGCTATGAAAGACAGAAGCAGGGAGTGCAATAAGGGAGTCGGAATTAAACCTCGTGGCTCACAGCTCTGGGTTTATAGCTCTGTGGTCCAAGGCTTCAGTCTTACAACAGAGATACTTTCAAGGCTGTGGAGGGTGGCCCTGAATGTCAGTGACTGGCCCATGTGAAGTAATTCCAATTCATAATCTTCCTTTTCAGTATCCATCCCACCAAACCTTCCTAGTGACAAAACTTAATGAATATGGTGAACCCATGTTAGTAAGGCGTGGCAGAATTGATGGTTGGAGTAGAATGGCAAATGTTTGACTCTCCCTAAGCCTTTGGCACAGCTCTAGAAGCAATTTGTGGTGCTGTGTAGGAAACATACGCTATGTTCAGATGGAGTCACATGGGTTGCATATATAACATGTTTCAGCTGTGTTTCCTTGCCTAATTTCCTAAAGAAAGGTGGCAGTGCTATTCCTCTGTGTCTGTAGCCTTGATGCTTTTAACCTGATGGCCAACTTCAGGCATATTTAACAGGGGAGTAGATGTCAGAAAAGCAGTAATGCAATGAAAGTTTCCAGAAAGAGGGAAGAGATGCAAGTTAATGACCCTCTTTGGAGAGAAAACACATCATTAGAATAATGGAGCTGTGTTTTGACCCACCTGCTCCTCTGTCTGGCACATCATGGCAGGAGACAGGGCAGGGTGTGCAGCTGCCTGTTCTGAGCTGCACAGGAACAAACCGAGGGGCTGAGGGAGAAAAGGGCACCAGGGGCTGGGGGAAAACTGGTGGGGTCAGTGGGAGAGAGGGGAGCTGAAAGCAGTGAGTGGGAAGAAGTCAGAGAGAATAGGGGCAAAAATAAAGAATGGAAAATATGTGGGAAAGTGAGGTTGGTTAGTCCTAGAGCACATGAAACAATTTGTGTTGGGATCAAATAGGAAGGGCAGTAAGGTGGATTTTTGTTTGGCTTTAGTGTTTTTCTTTTCCAGTTCTCAGTTTTATCTGAAATGTTGCTTTTGACTGTTTTCAGGTCTTGATTTTATCCGGGCTGAAGGGTTTGTGTTTTCTCACGTTGCTGATGAAGGGATTATAAATGCCTGTGCAGGTGACCTGCTACGATACAGAAAACACATTGGAGCAGACAACATTCAGATTTTTGCTGATATTAAAAAGAAGCATAGGTAAATACAAGCAAAATTTTATGTAAATATGAATGCAATCATGATCTTATATTTTTTTCCATTTTCTGATTTTTTTTTAACATCAATTTTCTTCCAGGAAAGTCAATCATATAGAGAGAGGTTTATTATTTAAGCGCAGACTTGCAGTGCTATGAGGGGATACATTTAAAAATAAATCTGCAGCTGTAAGTTGCAAGTTGCTTTATCTGTGAAGTTTGTAGTTGCTTAACCTTCAAATTTTCAATATGCCAGCTATAAAAGCCTTGCATCTGGTACAGGAACTTTGTATGCACATGTGTATGTCTATTATGTCTAAAGAAGTTTCATTGCTGAAAGTTAGGTATCTGAGATTATTTTTTAGTTATGAAGGCAGTTGCCATATAAAAGCATGCAAGTGATAATATTTTGGCATTTTAAAAAGCTCTTCTCTTTCTTCTCCTTTCTGCCAATAATACTGATTCCTGCTACTTAAATCAGTGCTGTCTATGTAAGGGTTATGTTCTATGATTATCAAACAGAAGGAACTTATGACAGATAAATCCAATTTCTTTTCTACTTTATCTTACCTGTCACATGGTACTTTCAGCTATTTAGATGTCACTCTTTGGACTTGTCTTTTTTTCCCCCCAGAAAAACTGCTCAAGTGCTATGTATTATACATGCCAAATAACCTAATTAAAATGTTTGTGTGTAGTATGTGAGCAATCGTGGGAATAATCAAGTTTTGAAGATCTTAAATATGTAATAAGCAGGTAACAAATTTCAAAAGAGAAAGGAAGCAATGCAGTGTGGTGGTCAGATGAAGCTTTCCAGATCCTTTCAGAGCAGTTTCTTTCTGACGACTTTTTTATGTATTTATACAAATATGTATATATATAAATGCAAATACATTGCATTAGACCTTCTGTAAATGAAATTGCATCACGTCATTTTTATTCTTAGTCTTGACAGCTGATGAATTGGTATTTGGATTATACTTCCCATTTGACAAAGAGTTGGCCTTTAAGGAAGGGGGAGAAGTTTTCGTTTCAGGCAGAAACAAGCTCAGAAGGAAACTCTGAAGGACTTGGTTGAGCTTTTTAATGTAGAAAAATGCAGCTGCCCCTGAGAGCTGCTATGCTCCTGTTCTTTAAATGAGGAGATACTGTTCTTGTGCCATCACCACTCAGCAGTGCAACATGTTTGCCATAGCTGTTGTTTTCTATTTAAATACAGAAACAACAGTGTTGGGTGTTCAACCAGCAATGGCCGGAATTCTTTCCAAGTTGGGGACCACATAAATTAATAGCTGCTGTTGCGATAGGTTTCAGACCAAGTGTGTCACCCATACATCAAAGCCTGCTGTGCAACAGCTGGGATGCAGGTGTAATTGATGTTTGTAATTGCTGTGTAAGATGATTCCTGTGGTTATATCAGGTATTAACTATACTTTCTGTTAGTTGGACTTGTGGAGGTTGTTGATTCTGTCCTAGACAACAGGATCTGATTTATGAATGAGGGCACATCCACAACTCCCACTCGAAGTCAGAGAGCTCTGTGTGCTCAACACTTGTGAAATACAGGTGCTTGACATGTGAGCAGCTGTCTCAGTTGACACTTGGTGGTTCACACTTAGCACTCGCTCTCCAGAGCCAGGAGAGCCGGGGCAATAACCCATCAGTCCGGGCACTGCAGGAAAAGGTTGGTTTTTACCTCTTGCTCGGGTGGCAGTGTCAGTGTGAACCCTGGGGGGTTCTGCGGGTGGGAGGATGGGGAAGCAGAGCACAGAGTGACGGCCGTGTCCCCGCAGTGCTCACGCCCTGACGGCCGATGTCAGCGTGGCCCAGACCGCGGGCGCTGCCCAGCTGTTCCTGGCCGACGGCGTGGTGCTGACCGGCACGGCCACCGGCCGCCCCGCGGACCCCCGGCAGCTGCGAGGTGAGAGCCTGCCTGCCAGGGAGGGGCAGAGAGGAGAGAAACTCCATTGTGGGCTCTGACTTGATCAGAATGAACATACTTGTGTGTTATTTACATGGGCAGGGGTATGTTTTTATACAACAGTTTGTACAGGGCAAAAATGACAATAATTCCAAGCTTTTATAACGCTGAATGATGCGGAGGCTGAAAGGAAATACTGTTTCATTTGTAAAAAGCTACTTTATAACCCTAGGAAACTAGCCATATTCCACTAACTAGCTGGCCATAAATCTTTCCACTGAAGAGTTCGGTGTTTTTATCTTTCACAATGAAAATGGAATTCCTGCAAGAAAAGGGGCATTTTGATAAGGCACCGTTCCAAACATTAATACCAGGGAAAGTACTGCTTGGAAGATTTTCAGAAAGAATACAAGTTCTTTGGTAGACAGGAAGTTATTAACATCAAAATAATTTTTAAATAGTGTGGATTTTTTGTCAAGGGAGGCGCGTTTGACCTATGAGTTCTGACTTTTCTAAAAGTGCCATGATTCTTGATATTTTTATATTGGCATAAGTTTGGGCTGTGTTCATGAAATGGTATTGCTCCCATGCTAGAATTAAAGTTCTGTCATGGGGACATTTAATATTCATCACTAATTTTAATTTAGATCAATGACTTGAATTTGAATGTCTCACTACATAAAATAGAATGTGTATTTTTTTAGGTTTTACTTTACCTCACATGCTGTAACTTGGCATGTTTTGAAGTTCCAGTGCACTGTATTGTATTCAGCTTAAGTTAGCAGATCAGCATGAAAAATATACTTTAGCTGCCAGAGATAACCTGGACCTCAACAGGTTGTAGAGACTGCAGCATTTTCTTAGTCTAGGGATCCATCCCTGTTTTTACTTAATGTCTCCACTGATATTAATGCAGATTAAGTAACTTTTAAAAAATATTTGGTATTTCTTTGGGCAAAATCTTAGGTTAAATTCTGCTTTCATATATTCACATGCAACCTCCATTGATTTCCTGCATCAGAGCAAAACCTGCCCTGTAGGCCCAGAGGCTTTTTTGTCACAGGACCCCAACCAGACAGAACCATAGCTTCTGCTTTTCTTTCATGTGAGCAAACTTGTCAGTCTCTGTCTCTTTCTCTTTCTGGGTCCAAAGAACAAAATGAATCAGAGTTGGCAGCTGTAATGAAGTACACATTAATTCTGTGTTTGGATTTGTTATGAAAGCAAGAGTGTGCAGATCATGGGTTTATTGTACTTAGATCACAGCATTTTGGATGTTAGCAGGCCCTCTCATGAGAAAGGTGTCTTAAAACAGTTGAGAAGAACTTAAAAATCAATATTCCGCAGTATAAAAAAAATTACAAATTAGGCATATCTATGTCAGGAGATTCTTAAAAGGGATCAGATCTACAGTCTACAAAGTTGGTGTTGATGTGAGTGAGATTTTGCATTTCAGGATTTATGCAGCCCCGGCAGTGCCGTATTACGGTGATACAATTGGGCACCTTTCATCACACTGCAAAGCAGCTCTTGAAAGCAAAGCTGAGAGACAGATGAGATTTTTGTCATGTCTCTTTTTCAGCTTTGTTGTGCAGTAATATAGAAGTGGTTTTGCCTTTGTGTCTTTGTGTGGAATTGATTGATTTGTGATGGGCTGTGGGAAGTGTTTCCCTGTCAAGGCAGAGATCTGTGTTCAGTCAGGTTTTGTTTGCAGTTTGTGTCGCTGCCTTCTCTAGGCTGGCAGGCTCTGCTCCAGGGCTGCCTGGACACTCCAGGGCACCAGAGGTCGATGGAGTACGAGGTCTGAAAAATCAGGCTTCATGTTGTTAAGGAGCAAGAATTATAGCTGAACATTTTGAATTACAGTTCATTAATAAACCACGTTCTTATCTAAGAGTTTATAGAAGTTCCAGTTTGCTGCCTTGTGGAATGTTCTTTGGTTGGATGTGTGAACCCATCAGGTTTTTTCTTTGGCTGTAACTGCTGAAATACCTGCTTTGCATTCAGTTTGTATTTTGAGTGACCAAAGCTTTGCATAATGACTGCTCAATTATTTCTTTGAACAAAGCAAAGCATCTCAGCTGAGTAACCTGTGGAAAACAGGTACATAGTGAAATCCAACAGCTGGCTGTGACTGTCACCTCCTTAATTACTGTTCATAAAAGGGGCCTCAAGACTGACTCACCCTCTCATTTTTTGATAGCCAAAATAGAGGCTGCTGCCTGTGTGATACCCTCAGAGACAGAAAAAGTACTGATCACTCACATCTCCTGTTTAAGCCCAAAATTTAATGACAAAGTCCTTTGAATTAAAAACCTAAAATGTGTTAAGAGTAGAGCATTACCATAAACATAACGCTGTGTATGGTACAGTGATCACTGCAATGAGAAAGCTGTTAAAGAAGAGTAGTCGAGCAAGTTATTGGCACAGTGGTGCTTATTTTTATACCACTATTTGCCATTGTTTTCAAGCTAGGAGCACTTGGCCTTTATTTCATGAAACTTGTGCATACCACAGTTCAAATGCTTTCATTGTGCTTTGCAACCAAGCACGATTGCATGGGGTTTTATTGAAGACCTGTGTGCAGCAGTGCTGTCACAAGAAAGAGCACAGTGCCCTCTAGTTACAGTCCACTGGAACAGAGAAATCTGTGTAAACTTCAGTGTCTTGTTACTGTAACAACACAAAATTATCTTTTTTCTCACTGTGTCAAAAAAAAAAAAAAGTCAGAAAAAGAATGCCAGGAAAACTGAGAAATTTGAAGCAGAGCTCTATGTTTAGAGCTATTTTGACAGTGACTGAACATTGCCACACAAAAGCACATCTCACTGCTGTTGCTTTATTTTCTTTTACAGGTTAGAATTTGTGCTAGCACAGCCAATACACAAATCACCTTCTACTAATCAACTTTAGGCCCTGATGTGCTTGGAAAGGACTTAAAAGTAGCATCTGTAGCATGCTTAATGAGGTAACACATCTCACTGCACACTGAGCACTCCCTTTGCCATTCTTCACACTGTCATTCTGAGTAAACCTCCAGCCCAGGAGATGAGTGTGCACTCTGTGTGTCACATGTGGATCACAGCAGCGCTTGATTCCTTCCCACTTTGGAAGGCTTTGGGTTGTTCTGGAGTTTCAGATCAGTCTCAGGTTTCACTGGGTTTTTCCCTTTGCCCAGCAGGGCTGAGTTGTTGTCTCAGACCCATATGAACATGCTCTGTTTAATTATTTGGCTCTTCATTTTTTCTGCTGATGGGAAATAATTATGAAACAACTCCCTGCTAATGTGCTTTATGCACTTGTAAGAATAAATATTGACTTGGAGCCTGGTTCCTCTGGGGATTCAGTCAAGTACTGTCACTAATCTATGGTCAGATGCACCTTAATCATGCACTGGTATTGATATAAAGCAGAAAGGATATTCCTGAGAGCATATAGATATTATATAAATAAAATCCTTTTTGGAGCAGGATATCAGTAATAATGCTATAAGTAACTAGAAAGTAATTATTTTGTTGCTGTAAGCAGAATGACTAAGAATATCAAATATGCATAGAAATAACAAGTTTTAATCATATATGCATGATCCATCTGATTTGTTTTACATTTTCAGGAAGGGCTATGTTGAATGGTTTAATTTTTGTGTTAAAACCTTTTTTTAAGAAGGAGTTATTGTTCTTAGATGGAAAAATGATAGAGCATGTGACCTAAAAAGAGATTCAAGAGCATTTTAATTGATCCCTTTTCTTCAGTGAAGTAGGAAGGTGATAAATAATTAGTCTTCCCTGAAGCATAATTAATAAGTTAGGCTTCTGATGAAACTTCATTTAAACAGTGTTTTGAAGCAGACTTTTATTTGTTGCATGTGTGCTTTCCCTACGTACCTCAAGCTATAACTACCTTACCATCAGTTTATCACTAATTAAGCAAATTTATATGTTTTTAAAGGTCAGAAATAATGGCTCACAACATTGCTCTAAGGGATGAAGCATCCAGTCTTATAAGTCACTCTTTGGATGGTCAGTTTGATATAAAATGATGAGAAGGATGCTTAAGTAATTCTTGAACTGGGCTTTTTTTTCCTCCTCCCAAAGCTAGTGCTATATTTTGAGTTTTGTCTGTTTCTCCTCTTGAAACCTGGTAAAAGGTCAGATGATTAAGTAACACTGTATATAGGAAAAATAAGAGGCTTTTTTATTCCATTGTCATTCTCATACTGGTAAAAGACCACTTCTCTTTCTGGCTTTTGCTTTCTGGAAAGACTAGCTGAGCTGTCAGTGGTGCCTGTATGATCCCTGCTGTCTTTCATACAAGCAAATATAGGAAGCATTCCAGACAACAGAATGTAAAAAGTAAGATTTCTTTTTTCTGTTTAGAGGTTTTTTCTAGAGAACCTCTTTCATTCTGCAGTAGAAGCAATAAATACCACAATCACAAATTTCTCGATACCTTTATTTTTCTGTCAAAAATTAGGCAAATTAGAGTCT
Organism: Pseudopodoces humilis; assembly: GCF_049639895.1. Taxonomy (NCBI): domain Eukaryota; kingdom Metazoa; phylum Chordata; class Aves; order Passeriformes; family Paridae; genus Pseudopodoces; species Pseudopodoces humilis. The sequence continues at coordinate 14,268,083 of NC_142213.1, read as the reverse complement.
TTATGGAGAGAGTTTCAAAGACAGGAATTAACCCTGATTTTGGTTTTCTTCTCCTCAGAGGTGAAGCATGCTGTGAAGATTCCTGTGCTGGTTGGGTCTGGAGTGACTCTGGAGAATGTGAGGAATTACTTGGATGCAGATGCTCTAATAATTGGTTCATATTTCAAGAAAGAAGGATATTGGGCAAATGCTGTTGATCCTGACCGAGTCAAGAAATTCATGGAACACATAATTAAACTGAGGGAATGAGTTTGTCAGTAAACACTCTCTGTTTGTGTGTGTTTGTAGAATTGCAGCATGGTACATCCTACAGAATTAAAGCACAAATCGTGGCCGGATGGCAAATAACACCAAATAAAACCGCACATCATCTCCATTACTAGCTGGGAAGCTTGGACATACTTCACAATAACCTGCTGCTCCAGGCAGCACATTTCTGTGGTACTCAAAGCTACCATCAATGCAAAGCCAGCTCTGAAATATTATGTGAGATAATCTCTCCTATAAGTTAAATGCTTATGGAGTTTAAGAATTTTTAGAAAATGTTCATCACAGGTGAGCTGAGTTCTGTTTTGCCTTTAAGTACAGTAGGATATCCTAAGTTTACAGCTAAAAGTGTTGTAAATTGGACAAGTTAATTAGCCTTTCAGTTTCCCCATCTGTAAAATGATGATAATAGCACCTGCATCACACAGGGGCCGTAAGACATAATGAATGAAAGAATGTACAGAGCTTTCATCTCTCCAAATGAAGGGCTCTTTTAAAGTTCAAGATCATTATTATTTTCATTAGAATTGTGCATTTATACAATTGCTACATTTTTGTAATACCACACAAAAATTTAAGGATAATTGGGGTATTGATTTACTTACAATACTTATTAGAGAATATATGTAAATACTTAATTATATTTTAAAGTAGATTTGGAATGTAGTCAAAATGCTTTTGTAAAAACTGGAAATTTTAATAAAGGTTTATTATTTTTCAGCAAGCACCTGCAGCGTTGTACCTCTCTAGATTAATAATAGTGATGTAAAAACTTTTTTGGACTACACAAGATATAATTACAATAGAAACCTTTCTACCAAAGCCACAGGTAATCAGAGATTTTTATTTTTTGTGCAAAACGTAGGGAAAAACTATTACAGTCTCACTGTGAATGTTGTAAGAGATTCCCTTCAAATTTGATCCTTTAGCTCTAAGGATCTTAAAAGAACCTAAGGAATACCTGTTGTGTCATGGCTGCACAAAATGTGGGCATATGTTTTCCTTCCTTGGGACTGGGAGCTCACTTTGTTCTCTAGGATCTCTTTTTCCTTGATGTGTGCACATCAGGCTTCTGCTGATGCCAATGAAAGTTAAATTGTGGGTATCAAAGCAAGTGTACAAACATGGGGTTTGTGGCAGCTGGCAAAGCACCAATATTTCTCTGAACAAGATACATCCTCCTTCCAAGGACAAAAAGATTATCAAGATACTTAGTTTGGTTAACAAAATGGTGATTCCAGAACCTCACGGTATGGTTGATTCTAGAGTGTCACAGTATGAGATTGATTGCTCAGGTGTCTTTTTTCTGGACTGGCCTGTTTCCCACATGACTTCCATCAAAAGCAGTGAAATCTCTGGTGTGTTGATACTGGAAAAGAGGTTTTTTAGGCCCTGTGGAAACCATGGCTTTTCTCCCTTTTTCTCCTAAATACACTGACACAGCTTCAATGCACAGAAACCCTTTCAGGTGCCTGGTTGTTGTGTCTGGCACTGCTTTGTTGGAGTTCACATTTACAGGGGCACTTTAAATCTGTGTGTGGTGGTGCTTCCCTCAAGCAACAGCTGTGTCCCAACCCTAAGGGAGCAGCCCTGTGGCCTTGCAGGGGTCAGGAGACTGATTCTAGCTGGAACCTAACCCAGCTTGTACCAGCCACACTCAGGATGGGGAAGGGAGAATGGAGGTCATCTTCCTCAGTCCTTGCACCTGCAGCTCTCACTCCAGGCTCTTGGTAGAGGCAGTGCAGAATTATTTAAAGATCATGAAGATGCTTTTTGAATTTGTATTCCACACAGCCACAGCAGCTTTTGCAGGTAAAGCAATGATCTGGTTTAGTCTTACAATTCTTAGCCTGAGTAACATATGTTATTTCATATCCTCTGTATTGTGAAAACCACCATATTAAATTAAAATAAAGGTAAATTCACTTAGATACCAGTAGTATCAGTCTGCCTAAATCAGCCGTATCAGTACATGTCAGGACTGTTTTGTGTGTGTTTCCATACAGCATTGCACAGAAGATTTAGTGAAGGTTGTCCCAACAGGTATGCACTAATACAATTGCTACCAGCTTTGGAAGTTATTTTCAGTAAATCTGTGAGCTTGAAAGGCTGATGTGCAGGCAATGAGCACTGTTGCTCTAGTGCTACAAGAGTAAAAATCTTTAGATGAAAACTACAACAGATACACTGATAAGGATTGTTCAGTGGGGATAGTTGTTTTCAAAGAAACTGGTGCCTGTTGTCAAAAGTCACATTCACTACTGTGAGTTTAAGGATTTTGTGTTTGCCAGTGTATTTCCTGAATTGGTTTCTACTTACTCACATCCTAGAAACTCAGAAGTGCCTGAAACTCAAATGGGTTTTCATCTGAATAAAAGGAGGGGGTAAGTGAGAACTTCCTCAGTGCTGTATGCAAGGTCTAAAGGCAGTGATGTTATACACAGTGGTTGTTTAAGACAGAAGCCTCAGTGAGTTGGTGTAATACTTGTAATAATGCAGTGAATATTATAGACAGCACTTTCACTGCCAGGATTTCATGTAGCACACCACTGTCTAAGGAACACCAGCACTTGTGCAAGGAACAGGTCATAATTTGAGTCTGTATTGTTGCATATGAAAGGTAAGTGCAGAATTTAGGGAACAGAAGTAAAGGAAAGCTGATTTTCAAGCCTGAAACTGTGACTGATCACCAGCTCTGTATCATTCATTGTGCCAAAAGTATTTGTCTAGCAGCATTAAGCATCTGCTTGCCTGTTTCACACAGATGCTGTAAGTAGAATTTGACCTTTTGTTCAGCAAGTGTTTGAATATTTAACGTGAAAATATTAAGTTATCAGAAAGGCTGACTCTTTTGGGAAGACTGTTCAATTTTTATACAGCCCAAGTTAAAAGTACTTTGGAGCATGAACAACTTCAGAGCAGAACAAAGCAGCCAGTGCTAATGTGTAGAAACTCCAGAAGTAAATAACAGCTGTTCAAGAAGACTTCTATTAAATATGTATTAATTAACTTGAAGTGCATCACTTAAATATGTGAAGAGATTATCTTGTGTTAATTTACATTAAAACACACAGCACTTGTTAGCCTCATTACACCACCCTAAGTATATCCTAAGCTATCACCTCATCTTACACTGAGCGTTTTGTTGGGTGTTGATTGCTTTCGATTTGCCCTTTTGAAATGTCAGATAGTGGCCTCCATTTCTTGTTGGATCTCTTCTTTCTCTCAGGTTTTGCTCTTGCATAGTTACTGTTCTTACTTGTGTCTGTTCTGTGCTGAGCAGAAAGAAAAATAACAATAGGTTGTGAAAATATAATAGTAATTGCCCACCCAAACTTCACAGGTGGGTCCTGCTGTTAACCTATGAACCAGCAGAAAATCCAAGTGTCCATTTGTGTAGGAAATGATTTAATGTGAAGATTCAGTATCACCTTTAGACCAGGAAAGATACATAGTGAAATGGAGTCTCTTTAGTGAAATTATAGATAAACAAAACACAGTGCTAATAATAGTGGTCTAAATCAATGTATCAATCTTCATAAACTCTCATTCCATCCATAAAACAGGTATTTTTAGGTGGACTTAAGTAAAAACTCATCCATCTTTCTATTTTGGTGCTGAAATTATATAAACTTACAAGATTTTCTTTAGTATCATTTTAGCTGCTGATCCAGCTGTTGGACTGTTCTGTCATCCATTATTTTGACTGCACAGACTCCCTGATCACAAGTTGGAGTCCAGTTCTTGTTTCCCACACCTATCCCATCACACTCCTCACTAGGGGGAGACTGAGGAATGTGAAAACTCACAGACAGGCTCTGGCAGAGCAGGAAGGGCAAATGAAACCAAAATATTTGGCTCTAGCAGAATCTTGAAGTCCTCCACAAGTTGCTCCATTGCATGGCTCTCCTGGGAGAAGTGAAGAGGGGTGTTTGCTCTATTTTCAGGCTGTTTGCAGCCTCTTCAGTTGAGACTTTGTGAACTTGCACCTAGGTTATGTTTCTAAGAATGTCTTTGCTGTATTTGTGCTTAGGGAGACATTTTTTCCTAAGTGAAAGCTGGCTTTGCAAGGTAGTTTTGGCAATATGGGAAGTGCTGGCTTTAGAGAAATCCAGGCTTGGAATTCACAGCCCATTGGTTCAAGAGCAGATTTAGATGCATGTATCTTCACAAAAAATCCTTTAAAGGCAACTTAAACCTTCACTTACTTTGCCCTGACATCCAGGCAGTGTTTGCTGTGCTGAGGAAGCTGAGTTTAGGAATAGAACTGACTTGGACTTTTTTCTTGTGCATATAATATATTTATCAGAAAGGGTGGAGAACTGGGCTGAGATACTGCTTTTGAGGGCTGAAATGCCATGGTGTGTAGTAGAACTGGCCACCCCTGCAGTGAAGATATTTTTCCTAATATCCAACCTAACCCTCCCTTGGTTCAGCCAAACTAAAAGGCCAGGTGGTCTCTGGTGAAATCTTGAGAGTAGTAGATGCTTTTTCACCCTAATTTATAAAATCGCAGATAATTAAAGGTAGAAAAAAAGTCTTCCTGCAATGCAAACAGGAAAGCCTTTCATATGAGGTAAAAGGGTTGCAATTTACAACATAATCTTTCTTTGCTTACAGTTAGAATCTTTAGAAGTAGCAGAGCTAAGGAGAGCCTAAGGTGTTTCTTGCTAAACACTTAAGGATAGGAAAAGATGTGTGAGGGTAATTATCTTGATTAAAAAAATTGATCATCTTAAATAGGTATTTTTCAAGGTGCTAAAAAGGGATTTTGCTGATTTGGGCTGAAACTACTACTCTGTATCTATATTTAACTCCTCTGTTTCCTGTCACTCAAATTTTCATTGTTTCATGAAGTAAAATCATTGTCACCAGCAAATGTTAATGTTTCATAATTTCTTTTTTAAAAGGATGTCACTCCTTTAAAAATAAGTGATGAATGAATGAGGGACATTCATGAATGGGATGCTGAGATGCTGTTTGGTGCATGGGTTACTGAGTGTTTAGTATATTAAAATGCAATTTCTCCCTCTGTCCTCCCACCTGTGCAAAGGGAGGTGGAATATTCAGTGTAGGGAGTAGGAGCTGCTGAATTGGTGGGTATTTATTTTATCACTCCATGAACAACATTAAGTGTAAAAATGTAAGTTAAGTATAAAAAAAAAAAAATTATATATCTAAATTTGGCAAATCTGATATGAAACCAAGTGTTCAGGGTAGTAGCTGAACTCAGAATTGTTTGACTTTGTGCTTGGACACTGTGTTGGATGTGCTATGTCATACTGCTTCAGAAAGAGGTCACAAAACAGAACACTGAAATTGTGTTTCATACAAATGTAGGAGGAATCCCAAATTCAGCAGTAAACAAAGATGAAAACGAAGGCAGCACAATAAGGGTAAGAAAAGATGCTTAAGTTTCCAGCAGTTCCTGCCTCATTGTTTATTCCAGCTTCCTGTTTTTTCAGTCTGCTTCTCAAGCCTTTCTTTTGCATATACACAGATTATAGTATGCACAAGAATAAGCTGAAGGCAGAAACTGACTTAATGAAGACATTCTTGTGAGAGAGAAAAGATTTTGTTGTCCACAGATGCGCAAAGAAAAACAGAAAAGCAGCTGCCCTTGTAAAAGTAGAGCTGAGTGCCACGTCATGATGCTTTACTCAAAATCTGGTGTGTTTAAAGTCTTTAAGAGCTTCTGTACTGTTGTGCAGGGATGTAACCAAGAGGTGAAACAACAAGCTTCTGTAAGTCTCACATCTTAGATACTGTCCTGAGCAGTGCCAATTTTCAGGTGGCAAATAAGGATAAAAGGGAAATAGCTTTCATAACTCTGGTATGGATGACACTATTAATAATCAGTTTTGTGTCAAAAACTTCTCTTTCCCTAAGACCAAGCTATAGAGATAGTCATGTGCTGCCATCTTCCTCTTCAGAGGAGGATTCTGAAGGGCAGAGGTCCTCAGCTCACTAGTTCCCATCTCTGTGGGAAATAAGTTTGTCTTTTCTGAAACCTTTGAGGGCAGGGACAGTATAAATGATGGGAAAAAATTGAGTGGCAAGTTGGGTGGGGAGGTGAGGTGAAGTGGAGCTGAGACACAGCAATTAAGTGAAGGCTTCTGGTCACTTGGCCTGCAGAGTTAAGGAGTTAGGGATGCTGGTTAGCAACAATTATTAAATTTAAGGAATAGCTGTACTACACACACAAGGCTGTGAGCACTGGCATCTGGGTGAATTGGGCTGGTTTATTCTATTCCTTGTGTTATTTGTTTATCAGCTGAAGCATTTATGAGAGCAAATGCAGCTGGTGGCATTTGAGCTGTGGAAATTATAGTTTGCAATATTCTTCTAACAGTAATTTGAGAGTTTAAAGAATTCTATAACTAATATTTCAGTCATGCACTGAAAACCTTCAAGTTTTAGGAATTTTTTTTTTCACGCTACCTTTATCAAATAGCCAAAAATTCTATAGGATTCCTCTGAAGCACTAACCATGGCTGCAGCAGTGTACCTGGTGAAATACATCAGTGGTCCAGTCTGCTTTGACAACTCCTATGTAACCAAATATAGGAGAAAGAGAAGAGAAAATTTGTAGGGCTGCTAGTGGCTTGTATTTTTCAATAATTTATCAAGATTCGAGAGCACAGATTTCCTTTGGGAAATATTAGTTCTAAGGTTTACAAAGTGCCTCAGTTGTAAATACCCATAAAAATGACAATTTGGTAGGTTGTATTTATTCTTAAGCAGGTCAAAGGACATTAGCGTATTCCTACTGTATAAATCTGTCAAGTACAGAATTTCTTTATGCTCCCAAATCACAAAAGCACCTCTTACAGTCAAGGAGAAAGCGTCACATTATTGCCAATCAAGGACAACAAGCAAGAATATTGATCTCTACCCAATAACTTTTGCCCTGCTCACTAAGTTTTTATTACTGAAACTGGACACATCAAGGGATTGGATTTAATATATACATATAGTGCTGATTTATTACAGGAGGAGAAATATGGTCTGGCCTTACTTCTGGCTCAGTATTTTAACACTTATTTTATTTCTTGCATGGAAGCTTTTTCTACAGCCAAAGTGTAAAATTTCCAGCTAGCCCTGGATGTGCACAAATCTTCAGCTTGCAGTACACTGACTTATGGGTGTACAAGCATCCTGCCTTTGGTGGGTTTTGAGTCGTGAGTCTTGATTTTAGGAGTTTATGTATGTGAAAGTCTGTGTAGGGGGATTGTTACTTCAGAAAGACATAACTAAAGATAAGCTTGGGGAGAGAGGAGGGGAGATTGAAGGGTGTGTGGGCACAAAAGGTCTGGGTGCTGCTTGCTGAGCCTGGTGTGAAGATGTGCTGGCTTTCTGCCCATCTGTGGAGCTGTGCATGTAAAACCCTTTGAATAGGGGCTGTTTAGCAGTCACAGGTATTGGAATGAAGCAGAGGGCCAGCATCATGCATCTTGGTCTCCTGTTGATGAAACTTCATGGGTTTTGGACATTTTTGTTTGATCACTGCAGAGGATTTGGCCTGCTCCACAAACATAGCACCTTTGAACTCTGTCCACAGTGGTAACCATGGCTTAAGGCAGAGGGGGGGTCAATGAGCTGCTTTTTAGAAGGGAGGTGCATCTACAAAACTGAAGGGAGAGTTCTTCACCACAGAATTACAGAACAGTGGGCATTGGAAGGAGCATCTAGTCTGACCTGCCAGCTCAGAGCGCGGTCGGTGGGAGCAGGTTGCTCAGCATCTTGTCAGGTTTTGAATGCAAGGATGCTGTTTCCACAGCCTCTCTGGGTAACCTGTTCCAGTATTTCAGTGGTCAAGGGTAAGCTACTGAGTTAAAAATACGGGCCATGTAAGTCACAGATATCTGCTTATTTTGCATCCTAGAGAGCAGCCAACTCCCTGTGTAATTACAAGCCCTGACGGCTTTTTACCTGTCTAGGCAAAAGATATGAGTTTTGATTGCTCTTTGGCCTTTCAAGAGCTGGTCAGCCCTTTCACAGAATAAATGCATGCAGAAGTAGCTGATGGATTTGCTGCTCATGTTCATAATGCTGTGGAGAGAGCTGGAGAGGCCATACCCTACCCTCCATCATTTCCTGACGGAGCAGGCAGAGGGACACATGCTGAATTTCTCCAGACATGTCCTTCCCAGGCCACACATTTTGTCAAGAGGTTATGTGCAAGGATTATGTGCTTGTCAGGATTTCCAGATATCAAGTAATCCCAGCCTTTTCTCAGCACATGAGCAAATCCTACCGTGCCTGTAGAGCAACCTGCCACTCCCTGGAAGTGCCCCTGCACGTGGTGTGCACACTCACACTGCATCTGATGTGGCTGGGGGTCCTGTGCGTGTGCCCTCCTGTGGATTTCCACAAGCACAACAAATTGGATGTGTCCCAAACATTTTGGATTAACTCTGCATGTTCGGGCCATCTGTGCAGCACATGTACCACTGGGCTGGTGGTGCTCTGAGGGTTGGATACAGTGCTTCTACCACACAGCTCCAGGGGATGCATTTCAGTGCAGGAAGAGTTCAGAACCGGATCATGGCACAATCAGAAATCATGCTTTTTACTGGGAACCTCTAGGAAGAATTCTGCCATATGAAGAAGCTGATTTTTCAGGTTCTCCTGAATTGTTACAGGTAATTGTGTAGTGAGCCTTGCCCTGCCTTCAGGGTTCTTTCCTATGGCACAGGTCTCAGAAGGATTTGAGAAGGTATTGATTTTGATTTTGCATCCGTGTGTCTTAACTAGAACGTATTTTCTTCACCAATGGGAATTCAAACCAGAAAGGAGAGTGAACAACGTGGAGCTGAGATGAAAATATGATCCAGGGTATGCATTGTCTGCAAGTGTCAGATGGAAATGCTGAGTTCTGCCAGCTGCCTTTAAAATCACCTCTCAGAATCAAGCCTAGAATGAGAAAGTGACAATGACTTCCATGTCACCTTTTCAGGTAAATACAGAAAGCTGTAGTTGCCAGAGTAGTGATGAATCATGACTTCCTTCCATCCAAAGAGCCTTGGGCTTTTTCCTCATTCAAACATTTAACATAGTTGCAGGGCTGACAGAAAAGCAGTAGGTTTTTTTTCCAAATATCCATTTGCCTTTCCATTTATCTACTTTGATCTAAAATATAGAACCTGACAGATGCCCTAGGTAAATCAAACATTTTCCGTCTGCCAAAACGGTTTTGCAAATGCTTATTTCATGCCATTACCATTTTTCTGTTTCTAGCAGTAAATCAAAAAGTATCAGCCATTCATCCACTTTAAAAGTAATGCCTTTCCTTTGCATAATTACACATACCCAGTGGAGATCTGTGTGCACAGTAAATCTATTCCTTTAAAAGGTTTCGCCTTAAGTACCACAGTGACATAAATTGGTGAAGCACAAATTTATTTATTTAAAAGGTTTATTCTTTTAACTGATCGAGTAACTGTTACACATCCATTGTTTAGTTTGGGTGGGGAGGGCTTTTATTAATGGATCAGATTTAATTTTGCAGCAGATGTTTATGCAGAAAGGTCTCACTCCTTGCAGGACTTGTAGCAATTGATATGCGTGTGTAATTTATTCTCATTACAGGTTTATTCTTAACTGGTGTTCAGGGGGTCTTCACTGTATCTCTAGTACATCCTTGAGAATTAAATAGTTTAACGAATGTAATGAGCAAGCCTGAAAGAAGCACATATAAAGCAAAAAATGGATTTGGGTATTACCTCTCCAAATTTGCAAATAACGCAAGTACGGTATTAAAAGGGAGTGAGAAATTGCCAAAAATAAATGTCTTCAAGTAATAAATGCCCCGGATGGTATTTTGGCAAAGCAAAGATTAAAAAAATGGATCTTTTCATCATTCTCATGTAAACTTGCTCATCTTTGTAAGTCATGCTTCTAGCTCTCAGGGGTGTCAAACCTAAAGCAGACAAGCCCAGCTGGTGGAAGCCTGGGAGTGAAATGATGAATTTTTTAGCAGATCTGAGTTTATTTTTAGGCTTTATAGAATTATGTTTCATTTCCCTGTGAGTGAAATTGTAGGAAGTAGCTTAGAAGAAAAACAAATTAAGAAACTTCACCAGAACAGCAAAAAATAGCAAAACACTGGACCCTAACTACAGTTGAGCATAACATATCCTGATTGCATTTGAAATTGTGGCTACAGTTTAGTCCTGCAAATATTTACATACATGCTCAGTTTAATGCTTGTGAGAATTCTTGAAATGAGCAGTAAGTCTGAAGAGACAGCAGACTGCAGGTCATGTTATGGCACAGAGAACTGAACAAAATCTCTAGTGTGAATATATTTCTGTGGATATATTTTCCATGGTGCTGAATGTGGAGGTAAAATTCTAGGTGTCTGGATTTTGTTAGGTTATGCAGTAAAAGAAGTGTGGAAACATGCTGGGGGAAAGTTCATAGGGAGGTTTTGGGTCTGGAATCTTGTTTGGTTAGTGAAGATAATTCCATTAATGCAATCAACATATTCAACGCTATGATGTCACACTATCCATTTTTTGCTGGCATTACAGAACTGTCAATTCTTTCCTACAGTTAAAAAGAAAAACTGCATTAGAATCCAAAGCTAGTCTGGGAAAATGCCATGGACCTGGGATGAGGAGATGCATATGGTAGTTACAGATCTAGCAAGGGCTGTTTTCTGCAGAAAGTTTATTACATGCAGCTACACAACCCATGTCTGTTAAGGTCACTCTTTTGAGATTTCGTTTTAAATGAATTTGGCTTTTTGGGGTCTTTTCTAGTCCACAGAGTAGATCAGATGTTGCCAGCCATCCTTTATCAGAATTGGTGGTGGTGCTGTCATGTGGTTTTGCCTGTGATAGAAAGTGGATTAGTAAGTGACAGAGATACCTCTTTGAATCCCTCGTCCTAGAATGTGCTCCTGGGAGTGCTGGGGACTGCAGCCTTCCCCACTGAAACAGCCTCCCCTCTGTTCTGCACTTGGGAACCAAAGGAGCCACCTTAAAGGGTGAGAGAGTACCTCAGCTTCCAGACTGGCTCAATCTTTGTCTTCCCATGCTGTTTGCATCGATGCTAATCAGTGTTAATTATGGTAGTGGGGCTTGTGATGTACTCATTATAAAAGCCATCCTATTTTTCTGTGCTTGTGCAGTCTGTCACACAATAGAGCCCTGATTGGGGTTCCCTAGATGCTACAAATAGTAATACAATTTGTTATAATAATGAATGTGTGCTTCATGGTGTAACACTACCAAACTCAGATCATGGAGCTTGGAAGCATCACTTGATAATTCTGTTTGTTGTTACCACTGACTATGGCATTCTGGATATATCTTGACAGGTGGGGTCTCAGCAGCAAACCAGTTAAGTTTTTGTTGGTGTTTCAATAGGTGCTTCTCTTTAAATTTGCATTTGAGTCTGTGGGTTTTGGTGTAAATATATGCTTGAAGTTAGCTGTGCTTAAAAACTCTTCTGATTCAGCATCCTCACTGTGCTGTTCATGATCCCACCATCACTCCATGAGCTTGGAGCTCGTGGGTGCTGAAGGACGGGGTGCCAGGGTGTTTCTTTCCTAGGCTGAAGGTTAGAGGTGCATGAGTAGGAAGGTGCTTTGTCCCAGGAGCTGTGAGCAGCTGCTGGGTGTAGTTTGTAACAAGGGTTCCCAGCTCCTGCAGGGGCTGCAAGTGGGGGAAGCCCAGAGCTGGGAGCTGATGCTTTCCCTCCTCCCAAAGCTGCAGCCTCCTCCTCTCTTACTAAGAGCTGACACCTGAGAGGTGCAGTCTCATATGATGACTTTGGTTCACTCCTACTGTTATCCTCGCTGGAAATTTCAGCACCATTGTTTATATTTATTAATTTGTATACATAACTACAATTCATCCCCTCACTTTGCACTACCTTTGTGAGTTTTGGTGACTTACATAGATTCTTTTTTTCTTTCTTTTTTTTTTTTTTTTTCAGAGAAAGTTTTCCACAGTGTTATTGTTTCTTTCTTACCTGGTTTGTTATGGATATTGGTTCCAGTCCTGTTTTTTCAATTCCCACCAGACTGCATGCTTGAATTTCAGTTACCTTCATGCAGTTTAGGTGTGTGATTATCTGCCTGACTCTAGTTTTCTGCTAGAATGCTGACCAAGCCTGTGTACAAAAATGTTTTAAATTCCTTAGATGTTACATTACCTCTCTTGAGTATGTGTTGTTTTAAGAGGAATTCAAGTCAGTGGAGAGCTGCTTCTGTGTTTGTAATTAATTTAAAATATTTATTATAACAGCTAGATTTTTCCCTGTTAATGGTGCTTTACTGAAATTTCATGATCTACAGCACACCCTAGTGATATCTGGATATCATGAAGTTACACCCAGTCAATTTTATTTCCTTTGTGGTGAAGCACATCTTAGGACTCCAATAAACAAAGTCCAGGGAAGTAAATGCCTAAATGCCTTTGTGTATCCAAGAGAGGAAGTGGGTTTATAAAGCGAAAAACAGCCTTAGAAACTGAGACTACAGGCTAGTCCTCTGTGAAAAGAACATCTGTATATTGAGTTCATCTGGCTCACAACCTATAACGTTTGACATGTTTAACAACATGGGGGAGAGCAGCCCAAGGTTATATGAGAAGACTGAGAAATACCTCTTGGGTTCCCATTTAGAGTGGAGAGAACAACTAGATATAAATAAAAGCATTGTGGAGGAAACCTGCAGGCAGATTTCATAGGTCAGAAACATGAATTATCATTTACTCTCTTATAGCCAGAACATTAAAATTTCTGCTATGTATTAAATTCCTTTTGCAATGTGTCAGGTCACTTGGTTTTTCAGGTGGTGAAGTACATACCTGTATTTAGTTTGGAGTGGCCCTCAGGCTCCACATCATCCTGCAGAGCTGTGTGCACCTTCCTAACTTTTTAGCCTTTTGTCCATTCAATTTTTCCTGGATTTTCATATTTCAGTAATTTGTTTTTATCTGATTTGTCTAAACACTCTTACTGTCAAGGGTTCTGAATTGGCTGCTGTTGACCCCATGATGGGGTGAGAGGAGAAAGCAGGTTTGGGAAGGACTCTGACAAAGAAGTGTAATTGAGTAGTCAAGAAGGAAGGCAAATATTTACCAGAGGTGAAATCAAATAGGTGATGTGTGGATGACACTGAAAGAAAGTGAAAGCAATATGAGCTCCAGCTTGGCTCAGTTGGAAGATCTGAGCCCATATCTCTGTTTCATGTACAGAGCATTCCTTGGCTATGTCAGGCAAATCTGAATATGGGGTCCTGCTTTCTGGTTCTCTCACACATGAGAAATCTGTAATACTTTAGGGAGAGACAGGTTTCCTCTCAGACCTCTGCATTTCACTCTTGTCAGGTAATCCAAACAATAATGGAAATGAGTGTTTTGTTTTATGTAAATAAAAACAAAAAGTTTGCAATAATTTATGGTATTTATTTAAATGACATGCAAATTACTTTGTGAAACTTAGGGGGGAAAGTAGCACAACTGAAACAGCACAATTGTTTCCAAGAACATTCATTTCAAATCCACATACAATATTTCATTCATACTTAATTATTTCCCCAATGCTAGTCTAAGCATTACTAGTTTCCTTTGTCTTTTTGCTTTTGCATGCAGCGTGATTAGCAAAACTGCTTGTGCTCTACCAACTCCTGCACATATGGGGTTTAGCCTCATTGTTCAAGGGGTGGAGCAACAAGCAATATGAACACTCATGCTGCCAAATTTGGCACACGTGAGCCCTCCAAAGTATACAGATATCACCCGTTTCATTTAAATCCCTTTCTATATTTTGCATTGGTACCACAATGGCAACTCCATTGTATTATTTGAAGCAGCTTTTCTCCCATTGTTTGTGCACTGTAATCCTGGAGGTTTCTGGAGTTGTCGTGAGCAGCTTACGTGAAAGAAATCACTTAGCTCGCAGTGAACCTGCTGGCAAAGGAACAGGCCATGACTGAAGCATGAGACCTGTGATCTTTCTGAAGAAAACATCTTCAGTAAATTGCATAATTTCTTGCTTTCATGAGACTCTGTTCTCAGGTTTGGACTCAGCATTTCCTTTTGTCACCACTGAGGCATGATGGGAACATAGGCTGAAAAAAAAAAGAGTGATGGTGCTGGCTGTGGATGTGTACCCTAACAGCATTTTGTACACGTCTCAAATACTAGCAAAGATACAGCTACTGTTTGTCAGAAATTTAGGACAGTTGTTTATTCTAACTGCAGCAAAGTCTTGGCCTTTTATTCTACCATGGTATTGATTGAATTGGCACATCCTGCTGAGAGTCTTTCCAACAGACTTTTGAAAACTTAATGCTTGTCTGCTTAGGGAAGAGTAAAGAGTTTCCTGGCATGTACTGTAGAGAAAGAGCTGCCCAGTTCTTTCCCTTTCTAGCATTCAGTCACCTGCCTGGGCAGTGCCCTCTCCTCCAGTGGCACTTGCCTCTCATGATTGTGTGTACACACACTGTTGTCCATAAAGCCATTCAGCATTAGCTGTTCTTTACAAATTATTGTAAAACCATTACTGGTTTTGCACTGCATCATTTTACTTCTGACATGGTCATTTGTGACATTATTAAGGCAGTGGCTTCCCAGGATGAGGGCTGCAGAAAGCAGCCTTTGTAGTTTGCAAAGTTTCCAGTTCATTTTGTTTCCTAAGTCTAGCTCATGTTAGAGGACAATATAAATGCTATATGAGCACTGCCCTATTCTGCATTTAGCTTAGCTCTTCAGAGAGCCCTGTTGCAGCCACACAGGTATTATGTGATCCCAAAGGGTGACACCTCTGTGCTTGCATGTGACACTGAGGGCTGACCCAGGAGACTGTATTAAAATCCACTAAACTCTGTAAGTCTGAAAATCCCATTTTAACTTATTTGAGTATTTGCAGTGACTTTTAGAAGCTTCACATTTGGTCCATCATTGTAGAGACTGTTTCAAATTCACTTTTTCATCTTTTTGCCTCCAACATACCACGATAACAGAAAATCAGGTAATGTAATCAGTACAAGCTGGCCTCTTTCACTCTACTACCTGCCACATTATCAGAACTCATATCCAGGAACGCTGGAGAGAAACGTTCTGTGTTCCTTCGGAAAACTTTGGAAATCAGCTTCTTTGCACTTACAGTATGTCTCCAAAGTAATGTGTGTTGGGGGTCAGAATTACACACAGCTAGGCACTTACTGTTCTCAGACTCCAGAAGCACCACTGAATAGTACCAAGCATGGAAATGTATTCTGGTGTTATTCCAGACACCTTCAAATGTCATCCTTTGATACTAAAATGTTTTGTTCCTTAACTGAATGTACAAAAGGCATTTTAGATCTGATTTTTATGTTTGTCTACTTTATATATGTCCTTTAATAAGAGTTTTGACAAAACCTCGGGTGCACTACTTTAGACACACTCTGCAAAAGAGTGGCTGTAAGAGACGGGGATTTTTTTAGCTCCTCTCTGGGAGTCCTAGCTCTTCTCTGGTATTTTGTGTAGCTATTTTTTAACCAGGTTTTTATTTCCACATCAGTGTTTGTCCAGGCTGTAACCTATAAACACATAAGCTAATTTCAGGACACTGACTTTTACATTCAGATTGCTGTAGGTTTTTTCCGAAAAGGTCACAAAATGACTATACCAGTAAACACAATTAGTGAATTAGGTTGCTGAGGAACTTAAAAAACAGCATAAATGACTACTGTAAAAGAAGCTAAAAGAGCAGAAGATAGGTAATTCCGTTTGCACCTAAAGTACCTTTAACAGCTTGCTTGGGTAGTGCTAGCTAGCAATGTGTGCTGAGTTCCAAAGCACCAGCCTATATTTTTGGTTCATCTTTCAAGACTGAGATGATATAAGGCAATTAATAGTGTTTTGTGACCTTCTGCACCAGTAGTCCATCTTTTTGGCATTGAAACTGATTTTGCCCAACTTGGCATTTTATCACCTAGGAGTACATGGGGAGATCAAAGAGACACCTTTTACAGCAGCGGTGGAATGATTTAGTTCTGTCACACTGTTCTTCAAATTCACCGTTTCTTACAAGCTGATGAGGCAAACCTCTTCTTTGCTTAATATCACATAAGGTACATTGAAAGGCTGTGAAGAGGCAGATGTTCTATAGCTTCACTTCATATGCAAAAACCTGTTATTCTTTATTTGCATTCAATTAGAAGTCAGACCCCGATGAATATCTAATGTAGGAAATGGGGGAAAGATTTGCCATCAAGCATAGGCTTTGCTTGTAGTGGATCTCAGTAACCTGCTATTGTGTCTTCCTGCAGTGATTCGGTCATTTCCACTGTATTATTTACACCTTCCAGCTCAGTTAATAGGTGACAACCGGAGTTACATTCCTGCTTTTAGAAATGTTGCCTTTTCTCGCTCCTTATAAAAAGCCATTCTACAGTTGCAAATTTCCATTACTAAGTAGCTCTGTTTAATGATTTAAATGCTGTAGTGTTACTTCCTTACTCATTTTCTTTTTTTGATACAGTTGTGTCTGGTTTGATCCTGTGAAGCCTCGCCATTCTCCTGCCTAATCCTGAGTGTAATATGAGGTAAAAAACTCAGTTTTATAACCAGAAGTTATAAAACTGTTGTGTTGTCAAGAAGGGAAGGTTCGAATGATCACTGCAATATGAAGCAGAAGTGGCAGACTCTTCCAGAACAGCTGCTGTGATTGCTGTGACCCTGTACGGGTACACATACCACGGTATTTCAGTAGCAAGGGAGAGAAGGAAGTTGTCTGGAGCCCAAGAGATCAGAGAGAGGGATAAGCAAAGCAGCTTTTCATCACTGCAGCACAGGGTTTTCCAGGCTTTGAGGGAAAACAACAGGAATTCCATACCCTCCTAAACTGGGATGTGATTAGAAACTTGCTTTATTACATCTTCCATCCTCTTTATTCTTTGTGGCCCACTCCTACTACATGTTCTGGAGAACACATGGCATTTCTTCCTTTTTCCTTTCTTCTCTTTGCTTTTCTTTTGATCTAACATTGTAAATTAAACCTTCCTCACCCATATCCAAGCAATGCATTGACACAAAAGGGGAACCTTCAGAGTATTTTTACATGCTTTGCAAACTTAGGCAAATAGATCAATAGTACTTCACACATGCATCAAGTTTGGAATGATTTTTTTGTCCTGCCATTGTGTTAATAAAAAACATCAAGATTTTAAGGAAAAAAAATTTAAAAGTCCAACTAGATGAAATAATTAAACTAATTCTGTCACATACAATCGCCCAATCCTCATGTTTTCTCTGGGAATCTCTAGCATAGAATAAAATGTAGAGAAACAACCCTTTTTTTCTATGCAACAAGATTAAGTGTCTCATCTTGGGGAAAAAGAAAATAATCTGTCAGGGTTTCCTGTGAAGGTAAATAGGTATTTCAGATAATTGGATCAGGTGTCTCTGGACAGTCTCTCCTGACTGAGCCTGCTTCTGATGAGCATTTTCTCAAGATGTAGTGAAGGACAGGCTGAAAGCCAGAATGAATCATTGTTTTGGTAGCAACGGCCCATCTGCAGCTGAAATAATTCATGGTGCCCCTTGACCTATCTCTTAGTATGTCAAAAGCTGTGCAAACATGAGGCTGAGGACAGACTGAACAGGCTTGCAGTCATTTTGGGTTCTGCTGTGTGTTAGGGAAGCTCTTGACAGGTATCTGCCAAGTGGCTCATCAGACCAGAGTACCAGTGCACCAGTGCTGCAGTTGATTTCTGATGCCTACTTTTGACACATAATGAGGATTTTGAGGGGTAAAGGGGAATGTGGTTTTTATCTTGATTTTTAAAAGCATGGAGATCCTAACCTGAAGAGAAAAAAATATATAAAACATCCTGATACAGGAAATGAAATAGTGAATCAATGCTGATAAAAGGGATGGGGGAAGAGCAATGACATCTAGCATTTATTATCTAGTATTTATTAAGAACCCAGCTCACTGCAGTGAATACGGAATCACAGAATGGGTCAGGTTTGGAGGGAACACAGTGGTATCTGGCCTCACCTCCCTGCTCAAGCAGGGTCATCCCACAGCACCTGGCCCACGATTGTGTCCAGACAGTTCTGGAATATCTCCAGGGAGGGAGACTCCACACCCAATGTGGGCGGCCTGTTCAGTGCTCGGTCACTGCACAGGAAAGTTCTCCTTTATGTTCAGATGGAACTTCCTGGGCATCAGTTCCTGCCTGTTCCTCCTGTCCCATTGCTGAGCCCCACGGAGCAGAGCCTGGGCCATGCTCTGAGCCCTCCCTTTGGACACTGACAGACAGGGATGAGGTCCCTTCTCAGCCGTCTCTTCTCGAGGCTGAGCAGGCCCGATTGCCTCAGCCTTCCCTCGGCAGAGAGTTGTTCCAGTCCCTAAATATAGAGAGAATACAGCGAGATTATTGACAGGATCGGATGTGCAGCAGGACTGCCTTGAACTGCTCTCACTCCGCCAGCTCCTAGAATTAAAAAGCACACGAACGTCTGCACCCGGAGCAATGCTGTCCCTGCTGGTGTTCCGAGGCCTTCCCGAGGAGCGGGTGTGGAGGTGCGGGTTTCCCCAGATCCATGGGAGGAGCTGCGGGCTCTCCCGAGGCGCGGCTGCCGCCAGATGGAGCAGCCGGGCAGCGGCACCTGGGAGCGGAAAACCCATCGTGGGGACACCCGAAACAGCGCCGGGCTCCAGCCAAATCCACCGGCTGGGAGCTGTGCTCCTACACCGGCATCTCACCCAGGAGAGAGGAACAGGCATATTCCATCAGATCCTGCCTGGGAAGCGCAGACACCACCGTATCTTAACCCAGCGGATGCAAGAAGCAGATTCCTGTAAAGAAGCAGATTCCCGTAAAGAAGCAGATTCCCGTAAAGAAGCAGATTCCTGTAAAGCAGATTCCCGGAAGAACTAGATTTCTGTTAACTGCAGATGAGTCAGCGTTCATGTAAGAGTGTAGTGTGGTTGTAACAACATGTACATACAAGAATAAAGGATATATACATACCCTTTTTACATATATATGTATGTGAAGGATGTATACCCTACAGTTATCTTACATTTTGATTCTAGTAATTTCTATCATACTAAAAAACAGACCTAATAAACACCTACTGATGATAACCTGTGTGCATTTTTAACTGCAGTAGTGAAGTTATGTTTCAGTTTAGCGTAGTGGATAGTACAAAAAATCCCTTCTTTGATGGTTGGCAGACTTCATTGCTTTTAATTTTGCCCCTTGGAAAGCTGCTTGCAGCTGGAATTTGGGGTGTTACTTTTTAAAATGTACATGGCATTTAGGTTCTTTGCTCATTTTAGAAATTACATTTGTATTTTACATCCAAATCGTAAAAATCAAGAGCATCAGTAGACCTGTAACATTTTGAGTTGTTACACAGAGAGTTATTTTATGTGATCATATAAAGCATGGGGAGGTTAAGAAGTCCCCAGTGTAGCCACAGGAAAGGGACAAAAATTGTGAGTTATATTTCTTCTTCATTTTTCATCCTGCATTTTCGATTTCTGAACAAGGAATGAATGGGAGATGGTTTATCTTAAATCAGAAATTAAATCATAATGATGTCTGTTTACAAAGACAGAAACCTCTGTTATTAAACCATTCTTGAGGAAATGGCAGCATTTTTAACATTTGGCAGTAACTTTTCCAAGGCTGTACTGGTATTAGGAACCAGTGTGATATTTCAGGAGCCATATGTGACACAGCTGTTTTAATGCTCGTTTGATTGCTCCTGGTGCTCTTTCAGACTAGCACGCTGCACGTTACTGAGCTGGGGACTGAAACAAACCTGGATGACAAGAATGCAGAAGTGTCCTGACATTAAATTCTCAGAGTAGGGCCAGGCACGTCTGTGGCAGGCAGCCCCTTTCCTCCTTCTTTATCCCAGCTCAGATGGGATTGGGATGTTCTGTTCCACAGCCATGTTCCTAAAATCATACCATCATAGAATGGTTTGGCTCAGGAGACCTTGAGGAACATCTTGTTCCAACCACCTGCCATGGGCAGGGACACTTTCCACAATCCCAGGTTTCTCCAAGCTCTGTCCAACCTGGCCTTGAGCACTTCCAGAGATGGGGCAGCCTGTCCTTCCCTATTGCAGTGCCTCACCACAATCAAAGGATTTTTTCCTAATGAAAGCAATGACAGGGAGGTGTCTTTACCAACTAACTGTGGGCCTGCTGGTAGATAAAGCCAGATACTGAGAGGTGAAAAAGCAATGAGGGAAAACAAATTCCAGAGGAATTCCACTAATTGACACAGACTGCTGCTCATCCAAGGCCATGCTAAATTCCTGGACTTAGAGAAAAAGATCAGGATACACATTAGAAGGGGGTCTGTATTAGGCAGTTCAGGAAGTCTGTAGCTTGCAAGCATCTCAACCACTGGGGAAAGACGGGGGAAATGCAGCTGGGATATTAGGATAAAAAGGAGGCTGCATCCTTTAGAAATTTGAGAGACCCCAAGGCCTCTCCCTTTATTCAAAGAAAGCTACAGAACTTTATTTACTCCTCTGTCTCCTTTTTAGACATAAAACTCTGGCATCGTGAAGTAATTTCCTGACACTAATCCCTAATCTCAACCTGCACTCTCTCTGTCATTGTGAACCCATTCCCCCTTGTCCTATCACTACATGCTCTAGTAAATCGCCTTGCCCCATCTTTCCTCTAAGCTCCCTTCATGCACTGGAAGGCCACAGTTAGGTCACCCCAAAGCTTCTCTTCTCCAGGCTGAACGCTCCCAACTCCCGCAGCCTTTCCCCACAGGAGAGGCGCTCCATCGCTCTGAGCAGCCCGGGGCCCGCTCCGGACAGAGGCCGTGTCCAGCCGGGTCTGTCCCAGCCGCGCTGCGGCTCCTGGGGCGGGCGGAGGCGGCGGCTCCCGGCGGCGGAGCAGGCGCGGAGGCCCCGCTGCCCAGGCCCCGCTGCCCAGGCCCAGCGCCCCGCGGCACCCGGCGGAGCTGAGGGCGGGCCGAGCCGGGCCCTCCGCGGGGCCCCTCCTCCAGCGCCAGCGCTGCTTCCAGCCCGGCCGGCGGAGAGCCGGGCGCTGCCGGCGGAGGTAGGCGGGGAAGAGGGGGAGACAAAGCAGGGCTCGGCGGGGCGCTGGAGGGCTCTGTCGCTGAGCTCCGTCCGTGAGGGCTCCGCGCCGCCGGCCCGCGGGGCTCGCGTGTGCGGCCGCGCCGCCGCGGGGAGCGAGCGCCGGGGGAGCCCCTGCGGCCGGGCCCGCGCCTCGGGCCGCGCTGCGGGCGCGGCTCTCATGCCCCCAAAGACTTCAGGCCGCGCTGAACCCGATTCAGCTGCACAGAATCCCCGAGTCATTGTGGTGGGAAGGGAGCTCTGAGATCGTCCAGGCCAACCCTCCCGCCCCGGCGGGGTCACCCCGAGCAGGTGACAGGAAAGCGTCTAAGTGCGTTTCCAATGAATATCTCATTTCTCCAAGTCACACTGCGGCTGGAACAATGCTTCAGCAGTAGTAAACCTGAAATTGACAAGCAAATAAATAAAGAAATAGCTATAGTGTAATTAAATTTCGGCTATTTGAAAGGATTTATAATTACATTTTATGCTCAGCCTATTCTAGTCATAACATTTTTAATAAATTTTAAAACATTCAGAACATGTTGATTAATTTTAATGAGATGAAATTTTATGTTTTTGCAATGAGTCAGGGAAAACATCTTTAATTTTCAGGCTTAGTTCAGATTTTGAAGATATCACTGCCGTGTGCTGTGCTGAGTACCTCTACAGGGGAAGAGCTCTGCTGTTTGTGTTTCTGAGTGTCAGCCCTTTCTCTTACCTGAAAGTCTGATTATTGGCTTCAGTATCAGCTGGCTGATGAAAGTGACCTGTAACTTCTTGAATATAGCCTTCAAAATAGAGAAACTAGCTAGGAGATGGGGGGGTGGGGGAATCACTCTTAGTTTATAATTAGAAGAACTGTGAATAGGTCTATAAAAATTCAAGGGCAGAGGGAGTTATGGCCAGTCTTTCACGGATGCTTTGTAATTTAACAGACCAGGTAAGCGGGGTATCCTAAGTGCCTAGACAGGTTAGGTGCCAAATTTCCTTTTATCTCAGTGGCATGAGATCATTCCCTGCATTTTTAGGCATCTAAGAACCTTGTAAAATCAGCTTCTAGGTCCTTAGAAGTAGTTTAATCATCTAATGAGTAAATATGTTACCTCTTGTGTTAAATAAACCAGTTAAGTGCTTTGATTATATTACATGCTTTGATAAATACACAGAAGAAGAGCAATACTCTTAAGGTCTCAGTTCTTACAAAACAATATTAAAATGCTCTTTTATGCATTTCAATTGAATCCAGGTTGTCTAGCAAATACAAGACTTTCTTACCAACTCCTTTAAACTAAAATCTGAGTAAATATATAGTTAGTAACATATTATTACAGTAAATAATTGTAGATATAGTGAATGCTTATGGTTAGGAAAGAAGAGTATGAAATGGTGAGGTGAGAATGGCAGTAAGCATATTTTAACCTTTATCCCACCAAGCAGGAGTAAGCCCTTTCTAAGCAAAATAAATGAAAGTTGCAAATGCAGAGCAGGTTCAAACCTGCTGTATTTACTAGTTACTGATGCCAATCATGATTTATATCAGACAGACCACCTGCTTTGTGGGTTTCAAGTACTAGACCAGGCTCTAAAGGTAGGATTTTCAGAAAGTGATGATTTAGGAGCCAGATGTTGCTCACGCTTACAGGATGTGTATGGACCAGTGATGAGATAGTCTTCCTTTGCAGATGGGAATATCTTGAGTCCCTATCTGTTCACCAGCTGTTACTGAAATAATTGATGGACTTCTGGCCTATTTTATCAATCAGGTGACATCTTGCACACTGTTTCTTGTGAAGCCATGTTCTTTAGTCTGTCTCAGTGTCTGAGTACCTTGTGTTTGGATTTGCTCCAGTGCTGTTCTCTTATTTCTTGTAAAAGGTGCAGGACACACAGAGCTGTCATTGTATGGTTGAGACAGAAGAAATTATTGCCTCACATTCTTGTTCATCACCATATAGTGTCCACCATGATACAGACAGCTCCAGGTAAGAGGGCTTAACTCTATATCTTCACAGCCTGGTGGGTTTGGGATGTGCAGTGTGGGTGGGTTTTTGTGCTGTGTACATGCATGTGGCAGAGATGTTCACTCAGTTACCTCAGTGAGAAGCTGTAAGGAGCAGTGAGGACAGCTCGGTGGTGGGGCAGGCTGGGTGCTGTTGAGAGAGGCTCCTGTGTGGACATTTGGGAAGGGGCTCATTTTTCTCTAAGTGGGAGAGTGAGCTGAGGGATAGGAGGGTTTTTGCTTGTCTGAAGTCATCATTTGGTGAAGGCGGAAGTAGGGTGAGGAGATGGGAATGTTAAACTGGAAAGAGCTGAAATGAGCTTTACACCATAGAGTTATCTGAGGACCCTCTTCAATTATTTGTATTTGCAGGACTTTCAATGAGTTGGGTACGATGTAATTGTTTTAATTCCTTTAATTATTCTTAATTTTTCTTCAGCATTTTTCTTCTCAAGAAAACCTGCTGGTCGCAGGTTCAAAGTTGAGGTATTGTAACATGATTTTACCATTCCCTTTGGATGGAGAGAGCAGGAGCATTGCTCACTTTGTTCCCCTGCCCTTGGGGTGAAAGTGAGAGAGAGAGCATCACCTAAACTACAGAATCTAAGACTTGGGGTGAGTGTCTGGGGGGACCACAAAGACATAAGGAAAGCAGCCATTGAATTGCAACAGAATAAAAACATTGCACAGCAAAGCTTGGTTTCTCAGCAACTTCACGTTCTAGAACTCTTGGGTTTGTTTTTTTCCCTTGAGATGCTGAAGATTCTTGGTACCATGTGAAGTCAGTAGGAGCTATGGGGACTTAGCACCTTTGAAAGCTGTGCATAATTTTATGGATGTTGACATTTCTATCCCTTCATTAGACCAAATCCAGTATTTTACAATCCTGGTGTTTCCTAATGTCTGGGTGAATTCACTAGGGAACAGTTTGGTGCTAGAATCAAATTGCACATTAAGTTACTTGTCAGTTACAACATCAGAGTTTATGAATGTTTTTGGCTGTCATGTGATTGTACCTCTAACACACAAAGTTTACAGTTCCTTCTGTGCTGTTCTGGGGTAGGATCCTTGCTCCTTTGTAGCACCACTGGCATTTTGCAACATGCAACATGCCTATCTTCCTCTTCTGCTTGCTTGTGATTCTGATCAATGGGTTGATGTCAGATGCAACTTTGTGCACATTCTTGTAGTTGGCTTCTTACAGACCTTACCAGTCTGTGAGCTGTCAGAGGTTTGCAGCTGCTTTATAAGCCTTTTGTTTGTCTTCCTGAGTGAGCTGGCTGGCTGCTGACAGTCATTTAGTTGTTTTTTTCGTGGGCGCTGCTTATCCTAATAGCAGGTTAAACACTTTTGTGGTGTATCTGTGCTGCAACTTGTTAGTGTATTGTCAAAATATCCTTTAATGGCCTGTGGTGTGTGGTTAAATAAATATCTGCTCACTGAAAATTGCCTGATTGATCATCTTGATTCTTAATTGGAACTTAATTGAATTTTTTCAAGGAATTCATAATTCTATGTGCCAAAAGTAGGAATCTGGGATTACTTTACATGTTAGGACATGGTTTATGCTTCAGTGCTTCTACTAGTGGTCTGTATGTAGCAAAAGTCTTAAAAACCCTTCTGTGTGCTGTCCCTCAGGTGTTCACTAATGTTCTCTGCAGGACTTAAATTATAGTGAATATGACAAGAGTTTATAGAAATATTTGTTAGAGTTTGGAGAAAATGAGTGCTCCTTGTAAAGTCTTTGAGAGTTTTGGGTGTGATGCTCACATCCAGAATTAAGCAGGAGCCACTCTGCTATGCCAAGCACCTTGTTCAGTCAAGCCAAAAAAGCCCAAATAAATGTTAATTTTGTGAGTAGAAATTTCCTTTGGGGAAATTGTGAGGGGAGTGAAATGGTCAGTAATTTAGTATGAGAAAACTACTTTCAGTTTCTTAAGTCCCAGTAAGTTTCTGCCTTATCTTGAGGCTGATTAATGAGTTACCAATGTGCTTGCCACAAATTCGTTTGCAGAACACCAGACAGCAGTGTGAGTACTACTTTCATTATGCTCTGGATATTTTTAAACTTTAAGTCAACTGCACTTTGAAGCTAGTTATTGCAGAGTGTTTTATTTGACCAGAGAAGCCAGGGTAGCTGGTCACCTTTGCCATGGCACCGTGAGTGTTGGCGGTGTGGAGGATGGTAATGCAGGTGGACTTTGGGCAGCCAGCTTCAACCCAGTGCAGGAAGCTTGTGCTTCAGCTGTGGGCATGTCTGCTCAAAAAGCATCATTTCCCATCTCTTACAATTAAATTGCTTTAGGAAATTGTATCAGTTTGAGGGGGCAAAGCTGATCTCTTACTATCAGTGAGAGCCCTGTGTTATCAGCTCTCCTACTTGCGTTGTCCCACCCGTGCTGCAGAACCTTCATGCTCTGGAGAACTTATTGTGAGACATTCACTGAATTTAGCCCAGAGAAGAGATGGAAATTGATTTCAGCACATTGTGCTAGTCCGAGAACATGCCACAGAGGTGAAGCACAAGCACAAATCAGTTTCTGAGAGGAAGGAGTGAATCCTGCAGCACTTCAGACTGTTCAGGGTTTGTGTGAATGTCACTCTAGGTGGAAAGCTGCTCACCTTTTGTTAGAAAGGTAAAAACAAACACTTCATTGTCTCATTTTCCATCATTCCCAGGCCTGGCATGGGAGCTGTACCAGTTGTGTATTTTGGGGGTTTTTCCCTACTGCTCTAGGACAGACAGAGCATGTGTTCATTACTTGGAGCTCGAGCCCTATTGAATGAGATTATTTGTAGCTCTGGAAGCAGAGTGTGTCACTCTGCTGTCACTAGCCAGCACACACTGCCATTCTGAGTCACTGCTGTGTCACCAGCCTGCCAAAAACCCAAAAGCAGCAGTGGTAAAATGATGAACTTGGATGTTTTCTTTAGACTGGCACAAAGATGAATGAAGTAGTGAGAGAAATCAACTATTTGATGAATTTCCTACTGTGCCTCTTTGCAGCTATGGAGCATATGTGGTCCCTTCCCAAAACCAAGACTTTTGTTCAGTGTCAGCAGTGCTTGGATCCTGCCGTGACATGGGTGATTTGCAGTCAGCCATTTTAGTGCAAAAGAAAGCTTTCTCTGTTGCAGTAGTTAATTTTTAATATGAAAAATAGTGTGATACCACTCCACTTTTGCTTTGCACTGAGGAGATCTGTTCAGGAAAGACTCTAAAACAGGTTGGTTTGGGCTGAGAAAGTATTGCATACACACAGGGATAAGAGGTTTTCTAGAGGTTGAAAAAAAAACCCAAATGCTCATCTGTTCTATAGTGCTGACATTACATGTACAATAAGAAATCTGCAACTTGTGTATATGTGATTTTATTTTTAATCCTATTGGATACTTTTTGTTTGTTTTTGATTATCCTTGGAAGCCCTTTCCTCAGCTGAGGCGCATGGTGGGAAGTATTTACGTAATGAGCAGCAGCAACAAGTGAATGAGGTGAAGTTTTGGTCTCAGAGTGCTTGTTCTCTGGGACAGATCTCTGTCCCTTGCTGAGAGCATGTGACAGCATTTTACAAGCTGGGGTCCTGAGTCTTTGCTTCATCCTACATGAGACTGTTCTGGCATCTCTGCTCTGAGTCCTGACTGCCTTATCCATCCACCCCTACATTTCTGATGGCCTGACTCAAGAGCACCCTGAGCACTACATGTCCCAGTACCAGCTCTCTCCTCCAACACTTCCTCAGGGACTTCTTGGTTGCTACAGACAACTTCTGAAATCAACATGAGTATTTAAACATGTAACAAAGCAGGGAGAAGAACTGATATGTGAAAATAATTAACTGATTTGTGGTAAAAATTAGGACAATAAGAAGATACCTGAGAGATTTGTCAATTATGATCTACTAGTTGTGGTATAGTGAAGCTCTGTCTTTTTTCTGGAGCTTTGTGTGATGCTGAACACACATGAGAGCTGCTCAAGCCAAAAGCAATGTACTGAAGAATTTGATATTGAATTTGTCATAAACCTGTTTTTTTCTTATCTAACCTGAGATCTCATTGGCAGTTTCAATAACCTTCAGTAATTACTGTAAAGAGTTGTTTTCTGAGAATCGAAACAGAAAGCAAATACAATTTCCTGTGTTTGACCTTAAATACCAGGGTTTTGTTCCACTCAAATTCATTTAGCAGCTGGGTTTAGTCTCAGTTGCAGCGGTCAAAAGATAAGTTACAACATCTTCTGCAGGATTTGGACTCGCCGAGATGCCGATCCGTGTTGATGATGTGATGGCACTGCTCAGCCATGTTGCCAAGGTGAAGGGCATGAAAGCTGCTGTCACACATTCTGGCCGAGGAGCTCTGCTGACAGGAGCATCAGCCTTTTTGGGGGGGCTGCTGGGAGGCCCACCTGGAATTGCTGTCGGTAAGTGTGCTTTGCTTTGGGAACGAGAGGGTGGTTAAATCCCTGAGTGAAGAAATGAGGAGGTTTGAGTAGGAGGTGTGGGTTGAAGGAAAGGAGCAGTCAGTATTGAGATTTTCTGCTGTGATGCGGGGGTGAAGGTGAATAAGCCTTAGCATGGGGCAGGATCATTTTCCAAATTGGTTTACTAAAAATTATGCTTATTGCTGTATTTTAAAAGCTCCTGATATCCACGTCCTGATGAACTTGGTTTTTATCTGCTAGTTTCATTATTCCCTGTCACTTTGCTTTTCTTCTTGTTACGGAAAGTTACAGGAAAGGC
Organism: Pseudopodoces humilis; assembly: GCF_049639895.1. Classification (NCBI taxonomy): domain Eukaryota; kingdom Metazoa; phylum Chordata; class Aves; order Passeriformes; family Paridae; genus Pseudopodoces; species Pseudopodoces humilis. Next base: position 14,240,010 of record NC_142213.1, on the reverse strand, counting down.
AAAGTCTAATAGTAAAGAATTGTCTCTCCTCTGGAATTAAGAGTTGTCTAGTTTGGAAGCTGCCTTGTCACTGAAGGCATCTGAGCCCTTGAATGTTGAGCAGTTGAATGTCCTGTGAGCAGTTGCAGGAATTTCACAGGCTTAGTGATTCTGGAGTGAATTGCAGTGTGTTTTCATCAGGTTGAGTTACAAAAACAAGCAAATAACGGGAGGAGTGATACCAGAAAATGCAAAGTGCAGCTGTGTATTTACTCCTATTACAGGTACAAAACTTAATTAATAGCCAGAATAATATTTTGACAAATATATGACTGAAGTTATCAGGAACAGAGAAGGGAAATTTAGCTTATGTAAAAACTTCATAAGCTTAAAATCTGAAGTAAAGGTAATAATGGAAGTGGCCTCATTCTTGAGTGAGATGAAGAGAAATACTGAAGTTATTCTTGGATGTATTTTCTCTTTTAAGTGTTTAAGCTTTCATAGTGTCTCCCAGTCTTGCTTGATGTTCTTTAGCCACTGAGGAAGGCACTGGAACAAGTATACCTATTACTTTATACTGAAAGTATACAATAATAAGCATATATAATAAGAGTAATAAGTACTAACTGAACTAAAAGCCATGACTCAATTACTGTGCAACTAAATCACAACCCTCTCATTTGACTTTTAAACTTGGAAAAGTAAATAAGCCAAATAACTTTAGGACAGTTAGAGAGACATTTACAATCAAGTGCACTTTCATTTGCTCAGACAGCCTGGATAGGTGTGGGACTGGGTGGCCAGGGTTGTCCCTCTTGCTGCTTTGCACCAGGAATGTGGATGAGGTACCTGCCATGTGCAGCATTGCTGGAGAAGCTTGCAGTCATCGTGCTTCCCAAGGACTGCCTGCTCTGAGCACAGTGGACTATGGGCTTGTTGCTTGGGGAAAAAAGTGTGATTGTGTAACAAATCTTGTCTCGATGGACGAGGAGCTTAGACATCAATACTTCCAGTGGCTTTTGCATTAAGTGCCCCTAAATCAGTTATTGATGTTCTCATAAAAATCCCTTGAAGATGAATTCAGCCATCGTAGGCTTTCAAGTATTTTTGTGGTATCATGGGGAAAATTGCGAACTGAGTAAAAGCTGCAAATTAAGAATTTTTGTCTAATGAAAAACTGCATCCCTGTGAGTGCATAGGTGACTTTGTAGGAACAGTTGCTGGGGTGGCAGTTTTGGTGGCAGGGTCAGTTCTGCCAGCTCTATTGTGAGAGTCACTTCTTTGCCTTCCTTGCCTTCCTGTGCATGGGGTGTGCATGTGGTAGGTGAAAGCCTGAACGTGTCTAATGGGTTGGGTCTCTGAGCACCTGCAGGGGTGGGCTTCATGTGTGTAGGAGGCTGCAATGTGTGACTCTTAAAGAAGCAGAAAGCTTTGATCAGTCTGGGAGTATCTAGTAAGAGATTATGACACTGATAAGGCCACTGATGTTCTGGTGTTTTCCTTGAGCAAGGTTTTATTTGGTAGTAGAGCTTACCCTAAGAGAGCGTCCCAGGGAGTGTTTTGTTTCTGGTTTCTAGCCTGAAGATATTAGTGTTGATTGTATAAAGGGGTTTCTTTATGATTATTGTGGATGTAAAGAGCTTTTAAAATCCTTTTTGGTACTTTGGATTTCATGTATAAATCTAGTTAAAGCAGACACATATACAACTCTATGTTGATTTCTAATCAAGGTGGGAACATTGTTGGTGAAGGCTGTGGATAGAATTTCAGGCTTTAACATTAACTGGTAAAGAGTAATGGTTGATTCACTGTCTTTCCTAGGAGGAGCAGTGGGTGGATTGCTTGGATGGGTAACTTCTGGAAAGTTCAAGTCAGTCCCTGAGATTTTAATGGAATTGCCTGCTGCTGAGAAGCAGAAACTCTGTGCTGAAGCCATGGCTGTTGTCAAGAACTTACACTGGACTGATGCTGCTCAGCTGATTGGTTTTGTAATGGCAAATCCTACTCTCACAGACAAGGTGTTAAAAGTGCTGACCACTTACCTTACCAATGAAATAAAAGCACAAATCAAGTATGGAGAATAATCCTCTGCAGAGCAGGATTTTTATGCTGGAACAAATTTTACTCCGATAGTTGCAAATCTTCAACACAACAATTACTAATTATCAGTACTAATTATAAATATATGCTGAACTAAGTAATTCTGGGGTGTTTGGTCTTGGTGTTTGGGGTTTTTTTAATTTTTATCATTATCATTTTTTATTTGTGTGGATTTATAAAGATAATATTAGGTTACTGCATTATCCTGACATTGACTTGCTCTGTTTTGAGAGTTTTTGAGAGTCTGTTTTGCTCCAATTTTGGATTGCTCTGCACTAGGACTGATTCAAAACACTGAAGGGAATCATTCTGCTCTTAGGCCAATGTGCCACTTGTGAAAATATTCAAATTTTTAGGAGACTTGGTTCTATTTGTTGAAGTGCTTTGACTTTTTTCCCCTGTGAATGATGGATAAGATGCCAAAGTAGCTGGGGCACTTTGAAGAATTTTACCTCTTGTTTGTTTCAGCCCTGCAAAGGAAAGTTTTGTTATGAAGTATGTTACTCTACTGTGAATTTCAAGGACACAATCCATACTTTGTTAGTCACATTTTTATTGTAATTCTTGAGTTATCTTTTTATGTAAGAAGTGAGCAAATACTTAAACAAGATTTCAAGTAACATGAAAACAAACTGTGAATACTGTCAATTCAATTTTCACCGAGGTCCTGTGCCCTAGAACCGGGAGGGGGTGGCAAGCATTAAAAAAATGTGGAGCTGAATCTTCCAGTTTTACATTAGTCCCAGGATTAAGGTTGTCATTTCAGCATTGGTTTCTTGATTGAGTCTGTACAGCTGGTCCTCTGTTTTCATTAAAGTATTCATAAGAAGCCTCATAGTGATCTGTGTGTTGCTTTAAATTAAATGAATCCTTTAAGAGCTCAGGCAGACCTGTAGTGGGCACCCAGCAGTTGGCAGCAGCAGTGCTGCTGGGGTGGGGTGATGTGCCAGCACCAAATGCCATGGTGCTGAATGTCCCAGCCACTTGTTCACACTGGGTTTCAAGGCACTCGTAAGACAAGTTTGTAGGTATAAATATGTTCAGGTGTGCCTTCTTTTTATGTAAAGCCAAGAGAAACTGCTCTGACAAGTTCATTTTTTTGCCTAAAATAAAGATCTATCTGTGTGTGTGTGATGATGTTTCTACAAGTTAAGGTTTAAATGGTAAAGCTTTAAACTCAGAAACTGCTGTTGCATGCATTTGATCAATTTACTTCTGCAGGTACCATTTGCCTTTGATAAATTCAGTGGAGTGCAGGGCAGTGACTGTTCCCAGCATTTGATATCACTTCTTCATTAATGTGAAAAGGAGGTGGAAATGAATGGTAAGTGGGCACTCCTAACCTTGTCAGAGTTTCATAATGCCAAGCCTGAAATCAGTGGGGTTTCAGTTTCATTGGCAGATTACACATGCTGCAACTTTTAAAAGATTTTAAAAACTTTATTCATGTAAAAATACTACTTTTATGAATCCAGTAACTTTTATTTGCAATTTTCTGGTTATTTCACAAATTAGATTCAGTCTTTCCAAAACAATACACTGCTAGCAGTGGCAGATGATTGAACAATCCAGTGGGATGGAGTTGACATCCTATGCTCAGCTGTTCAAACCCGGAAAGAACGGAGTTGACGATTGTAAAGCAGGCCATAGGAAAAAATGGGGATTCCACTTCATCTGTGATAGTATTTAGTATTTAAACAGACCTTTACAAGTTTCAGACATCAATATCATGACCCCCATTTTACAAGTATTCATAAATTTGGGCCCAAACATAGGTAGTGAATTGATTTTTATCACTTGTTTCAGTGTAATAGATGTGGATGGAGTTCAGATCATTTTACCCTGATCCTTTGCTCTCCTGTGATACTCTATGAGTATTCTTTGAAATGCTTTTTATTATACCCATAGAAATTGTAAACCAATTAGAACGACGCTCTTTTAGCCTTCATTGTGGTATAAAAGGGGCGTGTGTCATATGGATTGCAACAGAACTCGGGTCCAAGCAGTTCAGAGTTCTGTACAGACCAGGTGTAACTTATGCCAAGCCCCACTTCTGCTGAGCTGCTGGGAAGCTTTATGGCAGAGGAGCATGCTCTTAGTCATTACAATAAATTTAACTTCTAGAGGTATTCAGATGACTGGAGTAGAGAAGAAGAACCAGAACAAAGGAATTGAATTCCATTTGTTCTCTGTATATTTAACAGGTTTGATGATCTTAGAGCTCCTTGGAAGGTGGCAGGTTGCTGTTTTCAAAGTGGCAGCAATAGGTCTGGAGACTGATCTGAAACACATTTCACTACTGGAAATGGAAGAACAGAAATGAGCTCAAGTGCTCGTCTCATGTGAGTTTGGACTTAAGAGAATTAGGAAATGACCACTGCTGGTAGATGCCCTGATACTGAACTGCTGAGGGAGAGAATGAGCATGGCAGCCACAAAGATGTTGTTGTTTGTGTTTCAGTGCTTTATAACAATTTATTTTGCTGAATGCTGCAGGAAGAGCAAATTGCATCTTTAGAGCTCTAACTGCAGCCCCATGCTATCGTATTGAGGTCACCATGATTTTTGATCTGTAGCCTTAAGTGGGAATTTGGGCGAGTTAAAAGCACCCTTCGGCAGATTTGATCATCTGAGGGAGAAGAGCAGCTGCACAAGAGTGTTTTAATATCCATCTGTTGCTGTTCTTTGGTAGAGACATGGCTGTCCACCACTGCATCCCTTGTTGGTGTTGGAAACAGCCACAGGCGGGGGATGGCATCTTCTGAAATCCATTCCAGCTGCATAATGTCCAGGCTGAGTGTGAGGCACTGCCATTGCCTTGGAAACGAGGTAAGACAGTGCCAGCAGTTTTGGGAAGCAGCTGAAAGAGTCACTGTGGGGAGATGTACATATTTATATAAAGAAACCATCTGCGATGCTGATTATTAACCTGGTTTGGTTGTAGATGTGACAGAATCAAGCTAGGTTTTCACTGGCAGATGGTGTATTTTTAGTTAAAAATTCTTTTTTCTTTTTTTTTTCTTTGTTTTTTCGTTTTTTAGCTTTCTGATTTCAAAATAGAAAGCAACACAAAGTGTTCTGTTAGCAAGGACAGGGAATAGATATGCTTTTTTAAAAGGCAGTCCTGAATTCAGATACAGATTAGTAATTGAGATGTGCCATCTAGTGGCAATTATATTAATTCTTAAACTCAGCCTCTCAAGGCTGCCTCAGTATCTGGATAACACAGTTAGTCACCTTTTTCTAAGTAAGGTTGCATTATTTTTTTGCTCTTGCTCTGTCAAATTTCTAGCTTTTGTGAATTTGTATTACACTAAAAGTATCAGCCCAGCTACAGACCAGACTAGAATTTATATGCATTCCCTGCTGAAGTTGGCTCTTTGGTGATTATCATATGTGAGCTGTAACAGCACAAATATTTACTGCAGCTGCATGTCACATTTAATTACAGTGAGAAAATACAGAATCAGGCAGAGGAGGGCAGTTTACTTCTTGATTACTGAAGGACAAGTGGATTTTGTGAGCTGAGCAGCAGCCAGTTTGTAAAGGCAGACTGTCCACAATGGAACTGGCAAGCCAGTGAGGAGTTTGTTACCTGGAGGGCTGCATTTCCTTGTGCCCCACAAAGGAGGGTGGCTCTTGGCTCAGCCTGTTCACATCCCATTTGTCACATCATCTCTCACCTCTTAGGCAGTATGAAAAGTAACAGGGATTAGCATTCCGTGGGCAGCTTTTCCAAGGACAGCCTCTCTCCGTGCGGGGCTGCACACCCACACCTGCAGAGGGCTTTGCTGGGCAGAGCATTCCCAAAGAGACGGTCTCCTCTCTCCCAGGGCTGCTGGCAGGAGGGGGTGCTGTGCAGCCATCTGTGCGGGGGCACACACGCGTGTCCTTGTCCTTCCTTTCCAGGGTGACTGCTGCCCTGCCCGTGCCTGCTGGCTCCGGCCAGGCTGGAGAGCTGCTCTGCTGCCTGACACCTTTATGTCACCCCCAGGCTGGGGGCTCCATGTCCTCCTGCAGCAGTAGCTTGCTGGATGGCTTGGGACACTCACCCAGCTTCCCCTGGGTGTGAGGGGGTGAGGACAGCACCCAGCTGCTGCTGGGGGGCTGTGTGAGCTGGCTGATGGTAACAGTGGGGTGCAATACTGCCAGCGTGCTGTTAGCGTTTGTTTCTCAGCATCATCTCAGATGGTTCCAGCAGTGTGGTGGGTGGTACTGTGTGCTGTAGCCTGGTTACAGGCTACTGTGCCCTGGCAGAACTCTTGCCTTTCTCATCATTTATTGCCCCTCACAATTTATAGCTCCTGCCATATGTGCTCCAGCACGTGGGGCACAGGTGGGGTGGAACGTCTGCCATCACCTGCTCCCACCAACATTCACCTCTGCAGGGAGGAAACCCTGTGCTTCAGAGGGCTGGGTGGGCCAGGATAGCTGCTCTTTTGAGGTACAATTCTGCTTAGCACACATGGCATAAAGCTGTTGAGACCCAGTGTGTGTCCACGTTTCTTTCAGATGACACCCTTCTGATGATTGCAACCCAGAGGAGGTGAGCATGCCTTTTCTCTCTTTGGCTGGTTTACAGGAAATTAGGGCTACCGAACTCACTGAAAGATTACAGGAAGGGGATTGTAGTATTCAGAGTCATTAAGCAATTTGATTTTACACAGCCATACTCTCATGGCATACCTGCTTAGAGGGTCTGGCCAGTTTTACTTGTGCACTTGGAGGATGAGTCAAATCCTCACTTCATTTCCTGGTTCTTGATTGTCAATGATTAGCCAAGTTTTTGGACAAATCTTCTCTTTATTTTAGGATATCTTTTATATCCTACTGCTGCTGCCTTCCTGTGAGCCCCTTGGCCTGTTGGGCCGACAGGAAGACTGGCATATGTGGCTTGCTGAAACTCCTGCGACTGTGCTGCTGTCAGTGCAGGGCCTTGTTCAGGAGCTGCCTGCGCTGTGTTCTCACTAGTGTGGGGCCCTCTGGGGCTGGGCAGCAGGAGTGAATCCTCCATTTGATGCAATGGCATCCCTCACTATCCAGAGAGGCCTCTCTGATAATTGTTCTGGTGCTTTCACATACACACACTTCCAATCACTTGTTCCAGAATTAATATTCCTGTTAAAAACTGTGCAGATTCATGTGGATATTAAATGTTCCTGTTCTTTTCCTGCAGCAGCTCCAGCAGTGCTCGCTGGTGACACGGGGCAGGCCCAGGGGTTTGATCCTGTGTGGCTGCAGTGGTAGGACCTGCTGAGCTCCATCTTCACCAGCGGTTTGGCAGCGCTGGTGCAGCCAGAGGATGTAAAAGCAATGCGTTTTTCCCCCCAACTAAAAGCTCTTACAATAGCTTACACTGTCTCTGCTTGATCAGCTGATGTATAACTCCAGACTAATTGAGTAGCAGCCTTTCAGCTGGGTTGGAAAGCTTTTAAAAAACCAAAGGCCTTTGCATTGAAGTGAACTAAAGCTATTAGCCCCTAATTAAAACATGAGGTTTCATCTTTACCTTTCTAGACATCACAGAAATCTATGTATTTTTCAGGCTGTAAGCCAGAAATCAAACATTCATCATGTAATTGCAGTAAGTGTGGGCTAATACTTCTCATTAAGTGTGATTTATGAATTCCAGAATCGCCTACGAGGTAAATATATAAAATTATTCTGAAGTCTGCAGAAATGAAGGTATTCATTTCTTTGGATGACTGTTCAGAAGGAAGAATTTAATGTGAACATTACAGCTTTCAACATTCAGTACAGACACTGCATTTGGACACCTGTACCTTTGCCGTTCCCTCCAAGTCACTGCTCGTCTTTCACCCGAGCTCACCCTTCAGCTGTCAGCAGGGAGAGCAGTGTGGCTTTGAGGCAAGCCCATTCTGCCGGGCCTTAGAAGATCTATCACCTTCTCTGGCTCTTCTGCTTGTTTGCTGGGTGACCTTGAGTAACTCCTCATCTAGATCCTGAATGCGCTTTTTGTTAAACACTTTGTAATCTATCAGTAGGAAATGGTGTGTTACAGAAATGTGATAGCTCTGTTCTATAGCTAACCAATCTCTGATCCTGCAGTCAAGACACGGGCATCAAAGAAGGAATGTAATAAATGTTAGTAGAGGTTCACAGCAATCAGGACAAAGAAGAAACTGCTAAGTTTTGAAATGTAGCAACTTTCTTTGTGGCAGGGGAGTGGAAGATTTACACTGATGTTTGACCTTAACTAATTAGACCCTGTACAGGAGTGTCTAACAGGATGCAAATGTTTTGTATTCCTTATTTCCTGCTCAGCTTCAGTAGGCAGGAGTGATTTAGGGTGAAATTAAATCTGTCCTATGCTCTGACATGCTGCTTTGGAGTAGAGCACTCTCAGATGACTTTGTGCATGTAATCTGCAGACAGAATGAAGGGTTTGTTATTTCTGTATCAGTCAGTGAGACATGATGAATAATCTTTGTAATTTGGGTTCATTCTAAACACACAAAAGCTTTGAAGGTCTTATTTTTACCTCACCCTGCTGCAGCTCCCTGAGCAGCTCCTTGTGCTGAGATATTAAGGCAAAATAATTGGAGAAGCAGAATCTGCTCCTGAACATTTACAGAGATCTGCGTGTTTGCAGTGGGGGAGACCATGGAGCCAGTGGAGGTGTGTGTTTAGCCTCAACTACACCTCCCCGGGTGCTGGCATTTCCTCACAGCTGGAGGAGATCTGCCTCTCCTTACAAAGTGGGTAAAGCCTGGCCTGGCTCTAGGTAAACTCATTCTTCTGATATTGGTATAGATTTCCAAAATTAGTTTTTGTTCTCACCCAGCTAACTGTCCAATGGATATTTCCTCTCCATTTCTGCCCTCTCTCTGGCAGACAATTCTGCTTGATACTAATGGAAGTTTTCTGCAAGAAAGGAGCCCAGGGCAGCTCTGATTTTTGATTGCTATCTGCATTTACCCAAACCTCTGTAGCTCTACAAATCCTACTCTTTTGGGGCAAAAATGAGGGGGCCATCTCACTTTTCTACTTTGCTCTTCCAGGTAAATTTTAAACCCTACATAACTAGTTTTACAAAATCCTAAGTTAAAAAATTTACTCCCTTTTAGAGCAGTGAAGGAAAGCTGAATGTAATATTCGAGCTTGAGAGAGACAGGGTGCAAGAGCAAATGCTCTTGCAGGGGATAGAGCAAAATGGGTCAGAAAATAATAGATTGAAGCAGAATACTTGCTGAAGTATCAGTGGGAATCATCTGCCTGCTCTGTGCCTGTCTGTGAGACACAGTTCATACAGCAGACTTTGACCAAACTGCAGTTTATTAATGGCTTATGCAGGAACAAAGTCAGTAATAAAAGGCTAACTAGGGTGGTGGTGAGGAAGGCTCCTGGATATGATTTTGCTGGCTTCCATAAAAGGGGCTTGCATGCTTCTTCCCAGCCATTCTCTCCAGGAATCTGTGTATAAAAATATTTGTTCCATAACCACAGCGAGCAGCCTCCCATCGCCTGGCAGCAGCCTGCATACTTGAGGCTTTTTGCTGTCTGAAGTTTAACTCTGCAGGAGCCTGTGCTGACTCTGAGTCTAATCCTAATTTCAGACTTTCATGTCCTCAACCCGGCCCCGTGAGGCTGGGGCTGCTGACAATGGCAGCAGCACATCCCTTGTGAGTATGGGGTGAAGATCAGCCTTCACATTGTGCCACTGATGGTAAGTACCAGCAAGGATAATAGGGAGCACTCTTGTAGTGCTTTACGTCTTCAAAGTGCTCTGCTCTTACTAACTAATTAGGCTGCCTTGTGACAAAGGTATGTATTTGTGTTGTGCCTAATGTAATTGTGCTGTATTGTTACACAATAGACCAAGATTGGATGGTGTCTGCAGATAGCAATCAGGAAATCAATTAACCAACTATTGGCTGCTCACACCCCAGCAACCGAGCCAGCTTCAAAGCTGCCCCACGTCCTTTGGTTAGCCTTGGCTTGTTTTTGGGAGCCTCGGATATTCATGGAAAGCTGCACATGACAAGTGTTGAGCGATGTGGTTGTGGTGCTTTGCAGCAGCTCCGTTTCCAGCCGCATCATCCCTCAACCCTGCCCAGAGGATGCCGTCCCAGTGCTCTGAGTTAAACCCAGGTGCTGCTGGGCTTAGCTAAAGAGCTCAGCTCTGTGCTGCTGGTGCTGTGTCCCAGGTACGAGATCATCCTGGTGTGTACAGGTCACAAAGGTCACGCCGTGCAGTGCCACCACAGCGAGGAACAGAGGGGATGATCTACCTGCAAGGTTTCAAAACCTTAGTGGGCAGCACAGGCACCTTCCCACAGCACCCCAGTGCCTGTCAGCAGCTGCAAACATTGCCATGAACCTGCAGTCCTGGTATTGGGAAGTGGCACATAACCCTGGCTACAGAGTGCTGACCTATTTTCTCTCAGGAAACAGCTTGAGGTCACTGGACAGATTTCTGACAGTACAAGCTCAGTGCTCAGCAGAAAGTCAGGAGGCAAGAAGGTTAGGACAGATGGGAAAGGAAACCAAGAGGTAAATGCGGTTAGGTCATTGAACAAATCCAGGTAGCAACCACATCTTGAAGGGTCTGTGCAGCCTGCTTGGTCCACTCGTGTTTGTCCTTTTGGAGCCAAAGAGGGCATTGCAGAGTTGTGAAGGATACAGAGAAGAATAACACTGTATGGGAGGATACCTGTGTAAAGAGAGATGGGCTGGTTTAAACTGTTCGACCTGGAAAAGGCACTAATGGGGGGAGATTTTGGCACAGCTGTGACTGGCACAGAGGTGAATAGGAGGAACAATTCTGTGGTATAGAAGGTAGGGTGCACCCCCTGAATTGGCAGAGGTCAGGGGAAGTTTTTGTACACACAGTATGATGGGGAATTGTGGAGATAATTGCCACAGGATGCTCAAAGCGCCAAAACAAAAATGTGTTCAGAAAGGGAATAGGCAGATTGAGAGTGAGGACTGGTCACACGAGGCCAGGACCAACTACTGCCTCCACAGGTTTCTGACAAGAGACTGAAGCAGCAGAAACTCTGTAGGTGTCTCTTAGGTGCTGTCCCTCATGACTTTGGGATAGGTGAGCTCTGGCTCTGGGTTGGTAAGACTGCTTTCATGTTCTCCCAATTCCTGCAGTGGTGTGCCAACACGTGCTACTGTGAGTAAAATACAGTGTATGAACTGCCAAAGCAATCCTGTTCTGAAAAAAGCATGGCATTTTTTGTGCTGTACAAAAGGGGTTTCCTGTGCTAAGGAAGACCTGCCCATTTGCCTTTGTGTCTTTTATTCTGCTCAGGAGTGGAGCCTTCCTCTCTCACTGCCTTCCCATGTACAAACAAGTGATTAAGCAGAGGACCTGACCTCTCCTTGTCCATCAGCTGCAATCAGTTACTTCATGATCTCAGAACTGCAATATCATCTTAAAATTTAAACCAAATGCCTTTGTTACTTGCACTACAGAAAAAATGTCTTCAAGCCACCAGAACCCAAAGCACTAGGCCATATTTTTAAAGAAGGAAATCTTTATTCACACCCTTTTAAAGTGGAAGTTGTATTAAGATATGGTTGTGCTATTGCTTTGTTTTGCACAATCTTTTTCTCTCTCTATATATATTTATTTATATATATTAAGAAGCTCCTTCTTTTCCCCTGTCTTGCTGTCATTCCTAAACCTTCAGCCAGGAGCTCTCCAGCTCACAGAGGTGCTTGTGGTGCAGGGCTGGTACAGCTGGGAGGGAGGCCCTGCTTGCTGCAGCCTCCTCCCAGTGTACCTGGATGAGCTGGACCCAGGAAAATCCAGCCTCCAGAGGCAAATTCTGGTGGAGAGAATGAGCAGGAGGAGAAAGTTCCAGTGCTTTGAGTGGGAGGCAGAGCTGTATGGCAGGTGATGAGCTTCCAGACAGCTGTCAAAACCACATCTGTTCTGGAGCAGCCTCTCAAAGTCTGTGTCCAGGGTGCTGCTTATGCTTGGACAATGACCAGCTCCTCTGCCAGCTTCCAGCACAGGACCCTTCCCCCATTTCCCAAGGGGAGCAGCATTTCCAGTGCTGGGCTCCCCTGTTCTTCATGCACTGCCCAGATGGCTCTCCTGAAGGGTGAGGGTGCTGAAATGGGGGGAAGCTCTGTGGAGCTCTAACTTGTAAGGGCTCAACCAACAAACACATCCTTTCAGATCCCTTCTGTGACACAGCCATGGCTGCACCAGCTGCATTCCAGATCCTGTTTTTACAGAGGTAACACACCTCCAACTGCTGCATTATAGGGAGCAGCAGCAGTACTGTTAAGTCCTGAAGTAGCCGAGTGTGACAGTCTCCATTTGTCATCCCCCCAGATTAACAGCTCCTTGCCAGTGGATTTGGTAGAGCCTCTCATCATTAAAGCTGTTTCCTTGCAAACAGATGGCTGCAGCGTGTGACATCCTGAGTGCCTGTGGGACCCAGCACAGACTGAGGGGCTTGCTCAGCCCGTGGGGGTTGTATCTGCCTCCAGCCTGGTGCTGGTGAATGAAGAAATGCAGCTGCAGCCTCACACGCCACGGGACGGATGTGCCTGACACCAGGCTGTCTGCTGAGGGCTGGGGGAAGCATCTGCCCTGCTTGAGCCCCAGCAGAAAGCTGTGCTGCAGAGGCCCCAGCAGTGCAGTGTCACTGCTCCCCGGGCTCTACAGACAGCTGTGCCCAGCAGAGTGTCGGGGAGAGCAGCTGGATCCTGCTGAGGCAGTGAAGAGCAGCCTCTCCCCAGAGAGGAGACAGCCCTGCAGCAGCTGTGCAGGGGAAGGTGCTGCAGCCCCAGCCCTGCAGCAGCTGTGCAGGGGAAGGTGCTGCAGCCCCAGCCCTGCAGCAGCTGTGCAGGGGAAGGTGCTGCAGCCCCAGCCCCAGAGGACTGGCACTGATGCCTGGGAGCAGGGCTGGCTCACAGGGTGTGCAAAGCCCTACGCTACCTAGGAAAGACTTCTGGACTATGAACAGCACCTGGCTCTTAGAGGCTGCTCAAACAGGAAACAGCTGTGCTCAAGGACATCTTGGGGAGGATATAGAGACTCACGTTAGTTTGCCTGGAACTTGCTGCTGAGCTCTCTCTCATCAGGTCAGAGGCTCTGACAGAAGCCAGGAAGCTGTGACCTGGCTGCTGGTGGCTCTGGTTTGTGGCTTGCTTCTGGCTCTCACCTTGCTATTGGAGCTGTTTGAGCCACCTGAGGATGATTGTGAGGGGCACTCTGGAAATCCTTTAAATATGAAGCCACCAAGGCTCTGGTTTTACCTTATGTGTAACTCTTCCTGTAAAAAAAACATGTGCCTTTTTTTTCTTGTTGCTGTTAGAGAGAAAGAGACCTGTCTGGCCTTGAGTTAATGCTTTTTCCTTCTCAAATCCATTTTTTTCCATAGGTTGTCACCAAAATACATTGTGTTTATGATTTAAAAAAAGAAGAGGCTGGCCAAGGCTCAGCAATCCCTTTCTGCAGGGAGCAGTCTGGGCAGCAGGACTACAGGTAGCAGGATGTCTGCTGGCAGCAGGTGCTCTGCCCCAGCGTGTGTGCAACAGAAGGTGCTGCACAATAGAGCTTTGCTAAAGTAAAACCTTTTATCTAGCTGCCCTCCTTCTTTTTCTCTCCCCTTCCTACACTAACAGCCTGGGGAGGTTGTGTAACTCGCTCTGGGCTGTGAGCCTCTCCATAAGAGGTTTACAGAAAACCTGCTCATTGCTCCTTTCATTTCCAGCCCTTACTGGAATTCAAGTGAAACGCCAGTTTTGGTGTTGCTCAGGATTCACCAGCACTTCACACCACCTCCCTGCCTGCCTCCTCTCCTCCACCTGTGGCACAGGACCACAGCACTGGCTGCATTTGGAGGTTTTGTGAGCACAGGCAGGAGAGGCTCCCTCCCACACACCTGCATGGCACTGGGGCTGCTCCTGCCTGGAACATTTAGCAGACCTGGCTGGGTATTGGCCCTGCAGTGCTTTATTTACACCCTGGTGTGCAGCCTGTGCTCCTCTCCAGGTGCCCTGGACACCATCTCCAGCACACAGGCCTTGGGAAAGGGTTTCTTACAGCTGTGTTGTGTCCATCATGGATGGGACAGCAGTGTAACATCTCCTTCCTGCCAGCACCATTCTTAAAGGTCCATGGCCTGGAGCAGAAAGAATGAGAAACAGAAGCCTGTACTTCTCATTGGAGTTTTACACTTCACAGCTCAGGAGCAGCTGGGACCATGTGTACTCCTCAGCTCCTCCTCCTCCTCATCAAAAATCCAGGCTGAGGAACATGAGAAATGCCTTGCAGCAATAGGGTGCTGGAAGAGGCTGCGAGCTGTGGCAGAGCCAGAAATCCAGCTTGGATAGAAACTGAGTGTTTGAGAAACTGGGAGTGAGACTCGGTTGGAGCAGCTGGCTCACTTCTCCCTCCTGAGCCCCTGTGAAAGCTGAGTCAGCATTCTGTGGGAGCTATGAGTGTCTGAGAACTGGTGTGCACCTGGGAACTGGAGCATGCCCAAGCTGTGCCTTGTGTGCACAACACACAGCTTTCCTTGAACCTTTCTGATTCTTTTCGTTTATTTGCAAAGCAAATCTCCGCATTACCTTCTCTTAAGCTTTCTTGGCTGGCTGCTGCACCAGTGCCATCCTCTTCCTCCACTCCTACCCAACTCTGGAGAGCAGAGAGGATGGTGTGCAGTGGGACACCTTCACCCTGCTGTGCCCTTTGGGCTGTGACACCTTCAGGCAGGGGTTGAGGAAGGAACCCCTTCTGGCCAATGGTCCCCACACTTCACATGTGGGAGTCCTTCAGGAGGAGGCTGTGGCCCCACACACCCTCCAGCCTGCAGATGTTTCCCAAGGTGAGCATTGGAGCTGCTGCTCTTCCTGGCCACATGGAGCTGCAAACTGGAATGAATCTCTGGTAAGGCCTTTATTTAGCTAAAACAGAAAGAGCACAAACCATCAGGAAATGCCCTATTAATGCACTGGAGATAGAATCAGGCTGGAAAACTCCAGGCTGGGCTGTAACAGCACACAGCCTGTGATTTAAAACCCATGTGTTCAGCAGGCCAGAAGCCAGGAGCCCCAGGCTCTAATCCCAGTGCTGAGCTCTGCAACAGAACTTCAGGAAGTGGAGGAGAGGTTTTGTTTAAATTTCCCCATGTTTTCCTGGGCAGGGTCCTTTTACCATAGGCATTAGAAGTTTAAGAATTGCTTGGTTTCTTGGGGCTTCCAGCTGGTGGAAGGTGTGTGCATTTCCCCAAAAACCATCAGCAGCATGCACCAAGAAAAGGGGCTGGGTTGGTTTTGGTGGTGTTTTTGGTTTTTCCTAATTTTTTTTCCCCTGCTGTGATTAAGAAAAGCTCTTGCTCATCATGAAGGCATTCTTTAGAGGCATGCCTTTCCTCATTAGAGCATAAAAGCAGTTCATAGGTCTTTTGGGGCTGGCAATAGTAAGACCTTCGAACACAAAGTAAGCTGATCTCTAACAGAACTGAGGATTAGCTTCAAAACTGCAATACATTTCTGACTGGATGCAGATTCAGCAGCTGGGCTATTTTTGGCTTGTGAAGCATTCTAATGGCTGTTTATTTTTAAGGTCATTTTCTGTTTGCATAGCATGTACACCCTTCTGGTGGGTGGGAGGCATTGTAAAAACAATCACTGCTGTGCAGAGTTAGGAACTAAGCTGGGAGAGGGATGGAAAAAACAGAACTCAGTGTACTTATTGCTTTAAAGCCCAAAAACATCTGCTTAGGTCATAAGGTTTGCTGGCCCACTCTGAGCTGTGTCCCCACCGGAAAAATACCGTTCCAATTAATACAGACTACTGCAGGGGATTGCAGAAGACTTGGGAAAAGTCTGTCAGACGACAACATGGTATAAATAGAAAGGAAGCATCAGATTCGATGCCCTTACCTTCAAGCAGTAAATAGAAACCAGAGCAGTCTCCCCACAGCTGAGGAGTCACAACTTGTGCTGGGCTGGCCAGGCCTACATCCCAGCTCTTGTTAAAACTTCTGTTCAATAATAACACTCTTTATTGCCCTGCTTTCCTGGCTCCTTCCTCTTGGCCATATCTTTATTCACACACAGTCAAGTGATACAAATTCACTGGAACAGTAGCAGTTTATAAAAGACAGTAAGAATAATTATCTTGAACTGAAATTAAGAAAAAAACAACAAAATATGGCCATCTGTCAAGCAATGCACTGATTGTTAACAGGTCATGGTGAGGAAACATTTTAGAACACTGGCAGTGTATTCCCAGCCATGTCGCTTTTCCAGACCACAAAATACACAATACAAAAATATACTAAAAGTAATAAGGGAGTTTGTAGAAATGTCTGCTGCAAAACTATTGCTGTTGTCTGATTTCCTCTATATTTACTCCCACACTACATGATGATAGAATACTTGAATAAGCACAGTTTATTTCTATTTGAATTTGAACTTTAAAGTTGATCTCAAGTAAACTGTAAAGTCTTTGGCTCCCATCCTTGAAGTACAAAAAGGACCTTAACTTTGGACGTGTGAGACTGGTAAGGCAGGAGGTGAGCCCACAAGTGAGAATCCAATGCCTTGGGCAGCTGCCCAGGAGGGAAGGGGAAGTTGAAGTGCTGTACTTCACAGGATCTTAATTTGGGGCTTTTTCCTGGATTTTTAAAGACTTTTAACAAGTCTTCCCTGGTCTGTCCTTTTACCTGATAGGCTTGAGTTTTTCAAGTTTCTAGTATTCTGGCATAAATGTCTGTGTTTGTTATCTGGGCTCTGCACTTCAGCTGAGTGAACTGCAGTACCTCTCTCCCTCTATTTCACTGCTCAGTGTAATTTTCCCTGTCCCTTTCCCCTCTCCTTCCTCCTCCTGGCTCTGTGCCACTGGCATGGCCTCTTTCCATGTGAGAGAGCTGGGTGCTCCAGTGCTTTGTGAGGGCTGCTCACACTGAGCCTCACACAAGCTCCCTGCATTCAAAGTACCACTCTCTCAGCGTTTCCAACCTTGAGAGACGCAGGTGAAGACAGGGAAGCTGGTGCTGGCCTTACTGTGCAGGGATGAGCAGCTATTCCCTCAGGCTGGCACGCTTGCAGCGAGGATCTCAGAATGCTCATGGAAAGCAGCATCCAGAGTGGCCCTTGCTGTGACAGGAACACACCGTGAGCAGGCAGATGTGTTCAACTCCGGGATTTCTTGCTTCTTTTTCTCCCAAGAGCCAATCTCAAGACATTTCAAACAAGAAGTTCACATTGCTGAGTTTTAGCAGAGAGGAAGAATAAGGCACCAAAGGTGAGCTCATTTGGCCAAGACTGATCCACAGGGTGCTGCCCCAGTCCTCAGTGCTGCCCACTGAGCTGCCCTCTCTGTGCTCACACAGTATGAGATGTTCTCAGAGGGGTAACCTCATCTCTGCTCTGACACCACACACAGGGGCCAAGATCCACCTTTCTAGGCATGGCCTTCAGAGAAAGCTTTGAGAAGGACACGCATGGGAGGGCCTTCAGAGAAAACATTGAGAAGGACACACATTGGAGGCCAGGGGTTGGCTTCCCAGTGTCTGAATGGCACCAGCTCCCAGGGAGGTCAGCTGTGGAAAGACGACCAGGATACTTCTGAGGTATAGAACTCCGTGTCTGCTGGCCACTGCTCGGCTTTCTCGTCGTCAGACTTGTCGCTGTCATCGCCACTGGAGGGCTCGTAGCCCTGGATGGCGGAGCGGATCGGCTCCATCTGCCTCCGATCCGCCTCTGCCTCCTTCTTCTTCTCCGCCAGCAGCTGCCTGTAGCACAGGTTGCAGACCCTCAGGGGCTTGGGGGACAGCCGGGGCATCAGGAACCTGTGCCTGGAGCAGTCTGCGCACACGACGAAGCCGCACTTGCGGCAGTGGTGCCTGCGGGTGAGCGTGGAGAACTTGGTGTGCGTGCAGCGCATGCAGATGTCCGTCGCCTTGTCTGGGATCCAGGGAGCAGCGTGCTCCCTGCAGGGCTGCCGGCCCGTCTTCGTCAGCAGGTGCTTGATGCACTCCTCCAGATGGCTGATCCACTCCTTCCTCTCCGTGAGGGAGGCTGCGGAAACCACAAAGGACTTCTTGGAGGTTTTAATCATCCAGCGGTTCTTCATCTGCAAGGTGTCTGGCAGCGTCTCCAAAGTGACATCTTCAAGGGGGATGATGTGCTGGGAATTGTACTTCCTTTTGTTGATGATTATGCTGCCATAGACGAGGATGTCGTTGAAAAGGAAAAATATGCGAGGCTTTGGTTTCTTGCGGCATTCTTTGGTTAAAATCCCTTCTCCCAGAAGGACCCTGCCTGGCAAGGCTAAGGGCTGTCCAGAAGCCCCAAAGCAGTTTTCCACAGCAGCAATGCGCTGGCTGTTGATCTCCGTGTTTGCAAGATGGTCCACCATCTCCAGCTCACTCTGAGGAGAGGAAAACAAAGAGGGAAGTGGTGAAACTGCAGGCATCTGCACCAGGGTGAAGGTGAGCAGCCAGTGTAGGCACGGGTGAGAAGCTCCTAATGCAATCTGAGGCTACAGGTAATCTCACGAGCACTCCTCCTTCTAAATAAAATCTTCAAACTTCATTTTGCAACAGCCCAGGCTATACTGGAGTGGCTCAATTTGCAGCAATGGAAGCCCTTGAAGGCAGAGCCAGGTCTTCCTGGTTCTGCTTTTTACCAGTCTACCTGTGCACCCTTGGAAAAGAAAGCTGCTTTCAGGTCTGAGCCTGATTTTATGTAGATCCATAGATCTGCATAAAGGGGTATTGAGAGCAAGACCTCCAATTTCTGACTGCACACCTGCTCTCTCAAGGATTGGTTACAGACACACACTCCCCCACAGCTCCATTTTGGGCCAGAGCTGAGGCAAAAGAACAAAAGAAAACTCTGTGATATCGCTTGTTCCTGCTGGTCTTCTATGGATGAGAAAAAGGGTAAAAAAAAAAAAAGAAATTAAAAAAGCCCTCACAATGTGAATAAACCCACACAAGCTAAGCCTTTCCTCCATTATCCCAGGACTGATGGTGCTTCCAAATGCAAGACACATCATTCTGAAAACTGTGAGCTCTGCTGAAGGGGAAGTGGAATGCAGCACACTCATCTCTCCCACACCTCTGCACCCTCCTTCTCACACAATCTGGGGGTTTGATAGTGTGCTGTGTTTTTGGTCTAACAGGAAACCCAGGTAAGGGTAACTCTGAAGTGAAAGCAGCTGCTTGCTCTTGGCAGTCTGCAGTAAGGAAGGTGCTCCCTGTAAATGGATTTTTTTGTTGCCCCTTGCAGGCTGGAGGGTGCTGCCCCAAGGCCAGCTGGCCATGGGAATGTGAGTCATTTCCTCCTGCAGCGAGGTAGCTCAGCCATCACGAGGCAGCTCCGAGATCACAGGGGCATGTGTTGTTACCCTGGTTGCTGCTAAAGGCTCATCGAACCACTGATGCAGAGCTGGAGGGAAGGGATAGAGGAGGATGACAATATGCCTGCTCCTGTGTGCGGGGGACATTGTACCCTTGTCCCTCACTGCCAATCACCCCTTTGCTGTGCTGAAGGGAAACCACAGAGCTGCTGCTGAAGGCTGCTGCACCCCGTGTACCTCTCACCTGGCACACAGACCGGACAATTCCTCTGAGTTCCTTCTCTAGGGTGAAAAGGCACAAGGCCAAGACACAGGTTTAGCCATGGGAGACCTAAATGAGGCAACCTATCCTGCAGGAACAGCTTTCACTGAGAGGCTGAGTGCTCCTGAAGAGCTGCCTTCCCTGGGGTCCCCCTGGAGCTGGAGGGAAGGATGTGCATCCTCAGGGCCTCAAAGCACCGGAATGCACGGGATGGAGCTGGGCAGTGCTGGGCACATCCACTCACTTGGCTGGGCAGTTTACACTCACTGACTGCTCCAGCCTGGCTGCAGCAGCAGGGGCTGAAATCACACCCCAACCAACCTGCCATGGCACAGACATGCAGCAGCTGGGCAAAGCTGTCATCAGAGGGGTGGGAGCCTCCATTCCCTCCGTGGATCCATCAGCCCGAGTGGGTCTGTGCATGGAGAGCCCTGCTGCTGCAATAAGCACCATGTGTAACACCCTCTCCCTCTTAAATACACAAATTAGGCTGAAGAACAAACAGGTAGGGCAAACTGTTGTCCACAGCTGTGCACCAAACTCCCTGACTCGGGCTACCCGGACTGTCACCTATCCTGGCATGTGGTCTCTCCACAAATCCCTGCATGAGGAGTTTCTGCGTGAAAGAGCAAGATGAGCACATAAATAATAAAGGAAAAACTCAAAT
Organism: Pseudopodoces humilis; assembly: GCF_049639895.1. NCBI lineage: Eukaryota > Metazoa > Chordata > Aves > Passeriformes > Paridae > Pseudopodoces > Pseudopodoces humilis. The sequence goes on along the minus strand of NC_142213.1, from coordinate 14,219,698 downwards.
TACAGCTTGGGATCCTTAGTGTGCAAAGACTGTGAATATACTGCAATAATATACTGTCAACTTTTGGCACCAGCAACACCAAATGAGATAAACCAAAACAGTCCCACCACTTTCCTTTCCTCACGCTTCTGGGTCACAGAGCTCTTAGCCAAGCTCTTTTACTTTATGTAGTTTAGAGGCATGGCCCAACCTCTCAAGAACTGATGGTACTTGAATGACTCTATTTCTAGGGATCTCTGCACACCAGATTCCAGTGGAAATGAAAATATTTTGTCAGATATAAAGACCTTGCCTGCACAGAGCCAGGAAACCTGAACTCATTTTCAAAGAGGAGTGTAAGCTCTGCTGCTGTGAAAGCTTTAGCTGTTGCATTGACCTGGGTCCCTGCAACAGAAAGCTCTTGGACTTACTGCATGGAGCAAAGGAGAAGGGACTGGACACAATCCTGTAGTATGAAAAAAAAATGAAGGTGAGCTCTCGTTACACATCAGACTTTCACCTGCAGGTATGTCCTTACTCCTCCACCCTCTAATTTGCCACCTAGTTAAAATACCATGAATTAGCCTAAGAAAAGCCAACTCTGTCATGGGAAAATCTTCTCTGCTGAGACTAAAATTGTTGGCTGCTCTAGCCCAGGGTATTTCTTGAAGGAGTTTTCCTGGGATGCAAAAGCAGAATGTTTTCCTTCCATCTCTCTCCCCCGTCAGGCATAAGTGACTGGAGAACAGCACATATAATAAAAAGAAAAAAAATTAAAAAAAAAAATAGGAGTGGGATTTACAGTACCTACTTTTAGGCTTGGACAACTCACCCTATCCCTGGGTGTGCTCCCTGTTCAGGTAGGGGGACAGAAACAGCCATCTGAGGGGCTGACCCATCACATCCCACCACAAGCCAGATCCATCCTGCCCCAAGTTCCACACAGTGCTCGGCTGGACTGGCCACATAAAACACAATTTCATGTTACTGCTGTGACTCACTGCAAATAATCCACAGTTTGGCTTTGGAACGTAAGCACTTTGGGAATCTGGTAAATAAAGATATCTGCTGAGTGTTACTATGGTCTCCTTTCCTGGGAGATGAGAGCCTCTCCCTTTGGAACAAAGTGAGGATATGAAGGCTAATCTATTTTATTCATTCTGGTAAACGATTTTTTCCTGTTTGCTCAAGTTTGCTGTGTCAGGTCAGCAGGGTCACAGTGCTTATTACCAAGTGCTACATATGTCTGTGTACCACATGCAGCAGCAGCAGCTTACCCAGCTGAAGTTAGGGGGGCAAGATGTGTTTTTCTGGCATGCTGCTTTTCACAGAAGTTTTTGGCATGGCAAATTCTGGGGTTGTTTTTTTCATCATGATCTGCTGGTTCTGCATGTGATCAAATACTATGCAGTGAATATGACTATGACTGATGTTCAAAGGAAAAAAAAAATACAGCTTGGCACTCCACTCCAGAAGTAAGCACGCCACAACACTTAACAATGAGCGCTTGTTCACTTGTGATTATAAACAGCCATGTTGATGCCTGCCAGGCACACCATTTCAACTTAAGCTCACGGGTCAACAAGTCAGGGGTATGTTTTTCAAGTCTGTATGTATCTAAGGCTTAGGTGTACTGATGTAGCGAGCTGTTCTACCTGATCCTTCCGTTCCTGCCGTCAGGCAGAACTGACAGCCTCGGTAGCCATGCATACCTCATGCATACCACGCATGGGATGGTCCACCACACCGAGATCTGACTGCTGAGGGCTGCCAGCAGAAAATGCCCCGAGCCTCATCTCTCTGCAGCTTTCCCTGACTCCCTCTTTATGCTTTGCTCTGAGAAATCTCTCCTGGAGTTAGGGCTGGCAAAAGCTCTTGCTCACCATGGTCAGCAAGTAGGACGCAGCTGCCTGAGCAGGCATTTAGAGTAAGAACGAAGTTCCTCTCCTTTTCCTGCCCAAGGGCATTTCAGCTTGCTTCTCCCTCTTTCCAGGCACGCTGTAACTGCAGGGCTACGGAGGGCTCTGGTAATCTCCTTCCTGCCACGCTTATGAGCAACCCAATTCAGCACGTGTACATTTTGGGACCGGCTGTCACATCAGGCCTTTAAGAATGTCGCCGATGCCAGCGGGACACGGACCGACTGAGCTACCAAACTTCTCGTCACTGCTGCTCCGTACACGGCCAGAGGCAGGGGAAGGCCGGGCAGCGGCTCTTGGGGAGCTCCGACTGATGCTACCAAACCCAGCTGCTGGCAGCCTTAGCTCACTTGTGGCTCTTGAAAGTGCCAGCCCGGCTCAGAGGCGCCCGAGCAGCAGAGGAAGGGAAGGAAGGGAAGGAGGAAGGGGGAAAACCACGAAATTCAAGGCAGAACCTTACCCTGCACTCATTCGAGGCGCTCCGCCGCTCACCGGAGCCGTGACCAGCGGCAGGCACGGGCTGGCTGCTGAGGGGGGAACCACCGGGGGAAGCGACAATTCCCTGTCCGTCCCTGAGCCCGGCAGCTCACGGGGCTCTCTGGAACAGGCGCCCGGCCCAAGCGGGGTCCCGCGCACAGCTCCGCAGCGAGAGCAGCGGCCGGGCTCTCGGTACACGGGCAAAGTCGGTAACTTAGAGAGTCCCACTAAAAACCCCAACCCACCCCGCCCCTCAAAAACCCCAACCCACCCCGCCCCTCAAAAACCCCAATACCCGGGGCTCAGCACACACCGCGGGACCCCACCCCGCCGCTCTGTCCCACGGCGGGCGGAGCGGAGCCTCCAGAGCGCTCCTGTCCCCTCGCTCCGGCCCGGCGGAGGAAAAGCCCGGTCTGTCCCCCCTGCCCAGCCCCGTTCCCCCGTACCTGCGGCCCCGGCAGCGCTCCCGTGGCCGCGCCGGGCGGGGCCGCTCCGCTCCGGGGCCGGGCCCGCTCGCTCCCCGCCCACCGACACCGCGGCCAATGGAGCCCGCGGGCCGGGCCGGGCCGGGCCGGGCTGGGCTGGGCCGGGAGTGCCCCACGGCCGGGTGTGAGCCCCACGGCCGGGTGTGAGCCCCACGGCCGGGAGTGAGCCCCACGGCCGGGTGTGAGCCCCACGGCCGGGTGTGAGCCCCACGGCTGTGTGTGAGCCCCACGGCCGGGTGTGAGCCCCACGGCCGGGTGTGAGCCCCACGGCCGGGTGTGAGCCCCACGGCCGGGTGTGAGCCCCACGGCCGGGAGTGAGCCCCACGGCTGGGAGTGCCCTGCTGACAGCCAGCAGCCTCCTGCGCGCTCTCCGCTTGGTTCCCGCAAGCAGAACTCGGTGTGTTTACTTTGCTCTCAGTTTTAGGGTCAAGTTTCATCATCCGCTAATAGCAGTAAATTCCGTCAGGCAGAATGGTAGACGTGGGTGACGTTGTATGAAGATTGTTTCAGTGATAAAATACCCCCAGTGTTTTACAGTTAAGGAGAGGGATATAAATAGAGCTACGCATAACACTGGTCCAAAACAGAAACCAGACCTCTTCCCAAGCTTTGGATCACATCTTCTAACCACTTTTGTGATTACAATTACAGACGTTCGTGTAGAGAACGAGCTATTAACACCGAGATTGGCGTTGCAGGGAAATCTTTTGCATTCCTCTCTCCCACGAACTCATTCCCCCCGCATGACACTGCCAGGAGGGTGCTGGGGTTGGTGGCCAGAGCTGTGAGTCCCCCAGGGCTGCTGAAGGTGCTGCAGGGGAGCCGAGCTCTGACCCTTGCCAGGTGCAGTCACACAACCCCAGGCCTGTGCTGATCTATAATTCAGGTGCTTGCTCACTTTCTGAAATGGCTTTTCTATTTTTAATGGGAAATGATGGACCTGTCAAGGTACTAGAAATATTTTTTTTCCAGGTTTTCATTTTCTTTGGTAATAATAATGTGGGCTGGGTGGCTCATGGTACGCTTTAGAGCTAAAGTGCTTGGCAATCATGGGAGTTTCCACAAGACCTTACTTCTTTACACCTTCTGTTTGAGGCAGACGAGCAGATAAATGAGGACATGGACTAAGTTCAGTGCAGTACGTGGCTGCCCAGCAGTGTACGAGGGAGGGTTGCAGAGGTACAGTACAGAGGTCACTGACAAACCCCTGAAAACCTGCGAGAAAGCTCAGCACAGAGGGGAGGCTGCTGGGCTGAGCAGGTCACCGGGGCTTTAGTGTGGGGGTCTTTTCAGTCCTCCTGCCTTTTCTGTGGGACTGAGCGGTCTGTCGGTGGAAGGAGCGTGATCTGCCTTTGCAGACTGGTACTGGAGTACCAGCTCTCTCTGTCCTGCCCGCCTTGGGAGCAGTCTGCTACCTCTGGGGAGATCTGCCCAGCTTAGAAATTAACTCTATACAGAATGCTGTTTTGTTGTTTTGTTGGTTTTTTTTTTAACAAGATCTAACTGTAACTATCTGTAAACTATAAATAGACAAAGCACTGAACTAAATATGCCAGAGTTTGTCTTAGCTGACAGAGTAATTCAAATCTAACCAACCACTGATTATAACTCTGAAACTGTTTTTTTCCTTCTTATTCTGATTATTCTGAATTATTCTGAATTTGCTCTCATATCCTAATCATAGTCTTTATTACTGAGACATAATACTTTAGTTTATTTTACTTATTTCTCAGTATGCTCACCTGTCCAACACATCAGCCAAACACAGCATTGGGCTGGCCAAACCACCTGGGATTTGAAGGTTTTTCCCTTTGTCCCTCTTCAGTCAGAGGTGGAGGAGTGTTCAGGCAACTGTTGCACAAGGCAAGGGAAGCCCCAAGATACACTTTGGGCTTACAGTCAGCATTAAGCAGTTGCAATTGAGAGCTGACTTTCTGTTGGTATTTTGTTTGTTTGTTTTGGAAGCTCTTGCACACTTCTTTGAATTCCTTACTGAGATACAAACTGGGTGTTTCACCAGTAACCATAAGAGTCGTTTGATAGGCAGTCTGAGCAGCTCTGTTTTTCCTGGCTGGGAACCAGGTTGGGACCACTTGAAAAAGCTGCAGCCAAAATGACAGCTTTTAATGCAACCAGAGCAAGGTGAAGAGACTTTATCTGATTGCCTCTGGCATTTTCTCCAAAGCCACTTGTTTCTCAGTAGCAGAAATATCTTGCCCAATTGGGATGCAATAATTTCAAAGCAAGTAAAGGAAACTGCAGCTGCTCAGCTGAGTCAGCCAAAGGTAAGCTCTGCAGGGGAGAAAATGTTTTTTTATTATCTTCTAGTGGCAAAATTACTACAACAGCCTGCAGGAAAAGATTAGATTATAATAGTAACAAAAACATCTGTTAAATTCTCAGCTCAGTGTATGTTTAGTGCATGTTTGAAAAAGAAGAAAAAAACAACCCAGGCTTTTGATAAAATTCTTTTGAATAAAACTCAATATTTAGATTCAGTTTGGGATGTTAGGAACCCACTGTGATCATAAGATAGACAGTGGTTTTAACTAATAGACTACATGGGGCATTTAATCAGTGGACGAGACAGCTTTTAGCAATGGAGATTTTATTGAATTGAGCCTGGCATACTGTGACCTAATGAAGGAATAAGGCACCTTGTGTTCATCATCCAGGTTACTGGTAGGGAGGAGTGACCTCTGTCCTGAGTGAGAGTGTTCTGTGTGGGGGGAATGAATTTGTCTCATCTGGCTCCCAGGGGATTCAGCTAATCAGCCTCTTCTAGAAATGTGTGACTTGCCATGATTGATTTGTGTCTCTGAAGCCCAACCAGCTTCATCTGCCTGCTTTAGAAATGAGTTGTTCCAAGCCTGACAGTGCAGAAATCACATCCCTGCTGAGCTCTGTCAGTACAGGCTGGAACTTCAGCGTGCCAGTTTCCAAATTCTCGCTAGTCCACATGCCTTGAAACTGCTGCTGTGCAGCAAACCTGTTTCAGAGGATACTTGTGCCTTTAGGGCATCTCTAAACCCTTGTGCAGGAAATTGCCCACTTCTTGAGTGGCTCTGGGAACCTGTAAAATGATTGTCCAAGTGATGAAAGTATCATCCTTCAATCAATCTTGAAAGCAACCTTTTCTTGCTCCTCTGCCTTTTGCAAAAGCAATAATCAACATGCTTTTGTTTTTTACAGAGGCATTGCTGTGCTTTGCATGTGTGCAGCACTTTATTCTCATGCTCTTGAAGTGCAGCATAAATCCTAATAACTGTGGGGGTTTGTACCCTTCTGACGGGGAGCTCCACTCTTGGGGAGCTCCATTTGGTCACACGGTGCTTGGTCACCACACAGAGCAGTGGGTTATTTGCTATTGTCCTCAGCAGCAGCAGGCTCTGGCTCAGCATGAGTCACTTGGGAGCAGAGGAGCATCCCCCAGAGCTCCTGACTCACAGCCCCGTGTGCCTCCCCACAGGGCCATGTCCCAGCTCACGAGTCTCAGTGATCCTCACAGAAGCTCTTGTGTGCAAGGGTGACAAAACCTCTCACGTTTGCAGATTCTAAAGTTACAAGTTTGTCTTGGTATTTGCTGCACCCTTCCCTGCTCAACCTCAGCCCTGCTCCCAGGTGACATGAGTACAGTGCTGTGGAGTTGGAGCTTCAGTGCTGAATAACCAATAATGATCAATAATTTCTGAGTGGATGGAGTGGGCTGGTCGTGACGAGCCTCCAGGCTGCACCCAAGAACTGCCCAGTGCAGGGACTCACAACAGGGGAAACTCAGAATCTGGAGCTCTCCTGAGGAGGAGGATGGGTGAGCACACACTGATAAGCAAGCAGGAGCTCTGACATGCTGCCAGCCCCTGTTTCTGAGTAGTGTTCCCCAGCAGTGGCAACAGGCTCGAGTTGAAATACAAAAGGTGAAGGTGAGGAAAAGCTGAGGTAAGAGAATATAAAATGCCAGAACTGTGAGAAGGGTCCAGTGTTCAGTGCAGAGACGTTGTAATATTAGAACTAAATGTATGAAATTAATGTTGGAAGAAAGAGGTGTGTCTAGAAAAGCTACTGAATGCATTTTTCAGTGTGCTGTGAGAGAGTGCTGCACCTTCTGAGCTCAGCCTTCCTTCCAGAAGGCACCATTCTGTGCACGTTCTTCTGAACTCTTTTCCTGCTGTTGCTATTCTGTCTGAGCAGTGATCTCATAGTCAGTGTGCTTCTATTGCACAAGATAAATCATGGTGAACAAATAACTGGTGAGCAAGTCTTTCAAAGACTGAACTGAGGTAGATTAGCCATTTCAAATATTGAAATAGGGAAAAAGCATGGGGAACAAGAGTGTGATAATCATTGGTTAATGCAAAAAGATGTAAATGACTGATTGACTGATTAGTCAAAGACAAATAAAAAAGTGTCATTCCTGAACCCTGCTTTGCCTGTTATATAGCTGCTATTTATGTGAAGAACATACTTTGGTCTCTTTCCTTTGTGTGTGTGTTGCTCAGAAAGGAAAAACCTCTTTATAAGGGATCTTGCCCAACATCAGTGTCTTTTGTGCAGGAAGGCATCTGCTGCCATTGCCTGGGGAAGTTTCATGCATTGAGTGCATGTGCGGGGAGCTCTGTGAAAGGGGAACAAAAAAAGGAAATCTTTGTTTCCTTTTGTTACCTTCAAATATAAGGGAACACAGCTGGGTGGTGTGGTTTTTTCCAAGGTGTTCTGCTGACATCCTGGCAACCAAGAGAGCAAACCTCAGCTTGGCTGAGATCCCCATCCACTGACATGCTGGATCTTTAAGTGGAGAGTCCTGAATGAGGAATTGGGGATTTGTTCTGAGAAAGAAGAGGTTTATTGGCTTTTAGAGACTGTGCTGCTGCCTAGGCTGTGCAGGATGTATAAAATGTGACACAGAGGAAGGATCACACCTTAATTTGTGAAGTGTAAAAATTGTTGCCTGGTTGAGAAACCAGAGGGATGTTGTGTAATAAGTGGTGTGTGGTTGCTGTTGGGAGACATCTGAAGGAGGAGCTGAGGATTCTGCTCTGTACTTCAGCTCAAACTCTGCAAAAATTGTCCATGTCCAGGTGGTACCATTCTTCTTTTTGGGAGAGTTTTGCAAGAGTTAACATTTTCCTGAGATTTCTCTCCTACTGGTGTACTGACATACAGGATGCTTTGGTTTTCTTTTTCCTTTTGTTTTGTTTTTGTTTTATCTGTTCCCAGAATGACATTTTCATCTCTAACCTCACCCCTGAAGAGCAGCTGGGGGGAGGCAGGGGAAGGCACTGCAGGTTGGCTCTGTACCATTTGGGTTGTTTGATTTCATTAGCTTGGGAGCCCTCACAAACGCCTCAGGCCATGCACCTCCTCATGGACCCAACTTGGGAGAATCTCTTGCCGCTACTGCATGCATTAGCCTTCATTAATACAATTAGCATAATAGCGATTAGGATTCATTATTCCCAACAAAAAGATAAAGCCGGTAATACAAATCTCTGAATCAAATTCCTCAGCGCCTTGTCTTGGGATTGCTTTATTTTGGAGTTGTTTGCTGTTTATATCCTTCCATCTTCTAGAAAAAAAAGAAAGCCACTTAATTGTAAAACTGTTTGGGTCAAAGCAATGCCCCGAGATGATCTTTCACGCATGCTAAATAGGTGAAGTGATCTATGGGACCCTCACAGCTCACACAGCCACTCAACAGTCGAAACTGCAAACTTCATCTTCTTCAAGCACAAAAGCTACTTAGTTTCCCCATGTTGAAGACTTTTTATAATAGCAATAAGACAACTCTAGAGAGAGCCGTCTAATATTAACTCCAGGGAGTAATCATCTAATCACAATCTGGGGGTGATTTGAAGCACTCATCTGGACCAAATGCCTCACAACACCCCAGGAGTGGTTTTATTGCATGATAGCAGTACCCCATTGAGCCTTATTGCTTAATTAAAAACAAATTCCCAAGTAATTTTTTTGCCTTTCCATAAAAACACAGTAGTACATAGCATGTATAAAACATCCATTAAATGATGGTAGATGCAAATTTACGTTGTGAGATACAATCCGTTTCTTTACCACTTGGGGTTGAAGTTAAATGTAAAACCATTTCCTATAATCTGTGCACTGCTGTGTTTAGAGAGGAATAAATATGGGAAAGAGAGGTTCATTGTAGGATGCCTTGTTTTTATTAAGTGATATGTTTGGTCCTTTTCAAAGGAATTCAAATTCTCATCCATCTTACAGACACAGGAGTCAGTCATCATTGTGGCCTTTTCTGCTTCATCCTGAAGCTTTCCTCAGCTTGTCCCATCTCAGGGCAGCACTTCACAGGAACGCTGTCCTCGTGTCTGGGATTGCCATGTCTGTCTGAGCAGAGAGAGCAGCTGCTGCTGTGTCTGGGATCATGGAGCACACTGACCAGCAGTGCCCACGTGTCCTTTGTGGGTTCTGGCAGGGATTTAGCCTGCTAGGTGCACAGTTTATTCACCTTTGGTGGTGCTGACCTCAGGCTGCACTGGCTGTGGCTGAGATGTCTCCAAGCCCTGCAGTTTCACTGGGAAAGCTGCTACAGCTGTGCTACACCCCGCTCTGCTAGCAACCCAGACTGCACATGGGGAGAGTGTGCAAGTCCTTTCAGTTTCTGTGGAGGAATGCCTGGGCTCCCTTGCACCTCTGCAGAGTGCTTTCATAGCCCCAAGGACTCTGAGTGTTGCTTACACGTGGAAAGAATAGATGAATGTGTCCTTACAGAGCATGAGAATCTGCTTGCAGATAGGGGCAGAGACTAACAGATAGGGAAGAGAGGGAAGAAACCACCAGTTCTAGAAAATGCTACTAATTGACACAGACTGCTGCTCAGCCAAGGCCATGTTAAATTCCTGATCTTACAGAAGAACAAAGGCTTAATACAGCAATGAATAGTGTTTTGTTATAAAAGAAAAAATAAAGGGGGTGTGTATTACAGGGGGGCATGGAGGAGACTGTTCAGGAAGTCTGTACCTTCAGAGGTACAGACTCTTCAGTCTTCAGGTACCTTTAGTGGGGTGAGGACGAGGGTGATGTGGCCAGGAATCCAGGATAAAGAGGGGGCAGCATCCCCCAACAATTTGAGAGACCCCCATGGGAAATGCCCCGTGGCCTCTCCTTTTATCCAAATAAAGTTACAGGGCTCCTCTGTCTCCTTTTTGGACACAAACCTCTGGTGTTGTGAGTTTTTCCACATGCATGTTAAAGGCAGAGGAAGCAAATCCAACTTTTTAAATGTTTATCTGAAAATTATACAGGGATTGATGGAGCCACTGCTCAGAAGTCCTGGCAGCCAAAGCTGTAATTCAGCTTTCAGCCACAGCATTGAAATAAATGGGGGCAAAAAGGGTTGATATGACATTTCCCTCAGATCTGTTGTTCAGGTTGCCTTTAATGGAGATACTCTTGCAAGAACAATTTTTAAAACAAAAGCTCATAATTAATAGTAACTATTCCTCTGGTTGTTCCAGATGCTGGAGCCTTCCCGTGGTATCTGCAAGTTCAGGATAGAGGATGACACTTGTGTCAGTCTCTCCTGTTGTGGCCCCACTCAGTGTAGTGCACATCCATCTGCTTTTCCCTATCAGATGGTTGTTCCCCAAGGAAGCAATGTGTATCTACTGCTGATAGGTTGCAGCATTTGGGGTTGTAGAGGCAGCCTGCTTTCTCCTGTACTTAGATTTTATAAAAAATAATGTTGAGGGCTCTTTTCTGTGAACACTTTGGTACAATGCTTCACTGACTTCATTTTTAATGTGCCATTAGAGAGATGTTAAATGTTGTGGTGGAGGATTTGTTATAAAGAAGTTAGAGCATTGTACTGAGAAAATGGATGAGAGTAAACTGCTGCCTGCTTCTGCTGCCTGAGAGCAGTCTGAAAGAGCAGCTAACAGAATAATTAAACCTGTGTATTTAAAACAGTCCTGTACTAACCTGGGACATTGCCAGGTCAGAAAAGGATGTGAAAGGATCTGACAGTGTTCTTGAACAATAAACATTTTTACTGAAAGATCTCTGCAGGCTTTATTAGGAGTACCATTATCTTGCTTTGATCTGACTCTCTAGGACTGGCTGCTCATACAGCTGACACAGAGCAAGCAGCCAACAAAGAACAGCCCTAATGGACTTTAATACCTTCAGTGAAGGGTTTCTCTTCCCATCAGATGTGTGTCATTTTACAAAGGCCCCTTTCATCTCAGTGTGCCTGGTGGGGATGGCTGGCAGCAGTGGGACCAGCACAGCCCTCTGCTAAGGCAGGGTTTGGCAGAGCTCTCACTTGTCCAGCCCTGTCTGGCTCAGGGTGGAGCTGCCAGGGGTCAGCAGCACTCCCTGCCTGTGGAGCAGCAGCCACTGGCCCTGCTGCAGCCTGGATGGCTCTGCTTCAGAACCTACTGCAAAAACCCCAAACAGACAGTGGGAGATGCCCTAACATGGCTGGTTTTTGGGTGGTTTTTGTTTTGTGGTGGGTTTTTTTTTGTTTGTTTTTGTTTAGGTTTTTTTTAGGTGTGTTTTTTTTTTGGTTGCTATTTTTTTGGTTGGTTTGGTTTCTTCTTTTTTTTGTTTTGCAAGTAGCTTTTGAAGCAGAACCAGGGGTTTATTGGCCTGCTGGGGTGGGCCAAAGCACACCTTGGTCATGTGAAATCCCTGCTTTACTCTGACTGCAGCAGGACTGAAGAGCTAGCAGAGCACAGACCTAGCCAGTTCTGTCACCCGAGCACACACAGCTAAGCTTTAGGACACAGAATAAAAATGACATCTGCCTTTATTTGGCCTTTTTAAGATGAGGAGTCAGGAGTCTTATGTTGATGGTTCTGGGATATTTATGACTCTGTTTAAGAGTATACCCTTCCTCTGAGGAAATGAAGAGTGTGATATTTTAGCCATTGGAAATGCCTGGCTTAGTTTGGTTCTATTTCCCAATTTCATTTTGACATGGAAGGCAATTGAGAAAATATATTTGCAGCAAGGAAAATGGAGTTGTTATGGAAACATCTGAGTGAGGCAGCTGACACGGGGTAAGGCAGGCACAGATTCGCTGTACACACAGACACACTAAAACAGCAAGTTCATGTAAGGTAAGGGAGCAGTTTCTAGGCACTGTCTGCTTCATGGGTGGGTTTTCTGGCACAAGAGTTAAAAAAAACCACTTTAAACTGTGAGCATGTGGCTCCATCTTCTGGTACCAAGGCAAAACGTGTTGCTCTGGATGTAGACAGAGGTGAGATTTCTGCATCCTTTTTATGTTAGCTTCTTCTAAAGCAACAACAAACCCAGCAGCAACGACAATAATAATAAATTAAAATACCTGTGCCCTAGAGCCTAGGTACGCGTTATTAATGTAGATTTCCTGAAGCTACAAATCATTCTGCTGGAAGAAAACTGCTTTTTGAAACATTCTCCTAGATGTTTAGCCCCCAAGTGGCTTGTCTTCTAAAGCGTGACACTGCTCTTGATCCTTTCACCTGTGTGCAGACGGTGTTTGCTCGGTGATGAAGCCTCGTGTAGGTGCTGTTCCTGTCTCCTGCTCGTCGCTGTAGGATGGATTTCTTTGTTTCCCTTTGCAACAACATCTTTGGCAAAGCAGCTAAAATTCCTGATGCATCCTCATGGAAATGCTAGCTGGGTAGAAGCAGGAATGAATGGCTCTTGGAGGTAGACTGCCAGAAGTCAAAAGAAAATAAAGCTGTTTTATTACTTCACCAAGCAGTGAATGTTGTTACAGCGCATATTGCGCATGCTTAATTGAGCTTGATTACTCAATCTGTTCACCTTAGTAACTCATTTTGCTTTAATCAGAAGTAAGTCATTGTTCAAAACCAGGGTCATTTGCTGGGTAAGCCTTGGGTTTTCTAAATAATCCTAAAGAATTGCCTCAGCTTTGCTGCTTTAGAACAACACCCAACACAACAAATCAGAACAAAAGGTAATTATCTTATTGAGGTGCTGTTTGCAAGTCACTGCAAATAGGAGGCACTGCTCTGTAAACACAAAATTAAAACTGTGGAGCGTGTGTTGACTTCGTTTACTCCTGTTTACATATGTATGTTCTTCTTTTCCCCCCAGATAGTGAGCCTAGGATAAAAGAACCCCAAATTCTTTGTATAAAGCACTAGTTTTCAGTCCAAATTACTTCATGGCTGAACTGTGACAGTGAAGGTGAGGGAATATAAAGTGCTTGTGATACTCTAAGATCACTAACATGAGTGATAAGTTACTTGCATGCAGCATTTATCTGTGGGGAGGGTGTGTAGAGACCTGCTTGGAAAGAGTGCATTCCTGTATGTCAGGGAATCATATCACAATAATCATTCCTAAGGTAAGCACTAGCCAAGGCTTCCCATCACAGCCTCAGCAGCAAGACTACAGGTGAAACCAGCCTTTAGTCTTCACTGTGGTGCTCTAAGGCCCCACACAGATGGAAGTGTTTTAAATGGCCACAGGCTGTGCTGATAGAATACAATTGCAACCTCCACAGCTGGTATTTAGTGTTTCTAACCTGCCCCTGAGGCTGGGGTACACTGGACTTCCCCTTGGCACTGCCTGATGTTCTCTCTTGAGGCTGCTTCCAGTTCCTACAATCTTTTTTCCCCGCCCCCTTTATTTAAGCTTGAGTTTCATCCTGTTTCATCGGTGAAACCAAGCTCTAATTTCTAGGGTCTGTGTCTCTCTCCATATCCTGTGGATTATTCAGAAGGGATCTACTCACTTTTCTGAGACACGTCATGAGGCTAGCACCTTTCACTGACACCACCAGTAAATAAATACTACAGACCTCTTTTATTAGGAAGTGCAAATCCTACCCGGAGTGTGTTTGATAAATCAGATATTTTGCAGACATCTGGAGATTGTGTTTGCAAATCCCCAGCCAGCTTATTTTGTAGTCATTGTTGCCATAATTCAGGTTAATGTTGTTGCCACTTTTTACTTGCTAAAACACATGTGGTGCTTTATTGCTTAAGAAAAAAAAAAAGTGGCTGCCTTGGAACAGAAGTTCTTTTAAAACCCTTCCTGAAAGTTTGCTGTTTGGAGAAACAAATGTCAAATCAATTGTCCTACCTTTGAATTGCCATTCTGAAAATGCAAGCTGTGAGAAGAGATTACTTGGGTTCTGCAATGGGGAGAGTGTAAGAGTCTAGATTGAGAATTATGTACCAATGGAGACCTAAAATAACAAGTGGAACAAGTAAACTTTTAGCTTTTCCTGTAAAGATTTGCTTAAAAAATATTAGATCCCAAGCGAGACTGCTCATGCCAAGTTTTAAATCTCATTTGAATTTTTATAGCTGTTATAATCTCTGATATATAACCTTGGAAATAGGGTCTCGTAACAGAAATGCCGAGTCCCTTGGCTATTGCCTCGCAAAAAAGAGTTGCTGTAATAGGCTGCAGTTCTGAGACAAGTTTGCAAGGCTGGCTTATGTCTGCATATCATCATTTAAATGGGTCTAAGCTGGGCTCTTCACATTATTTGAGGTTATTTGTGTGTACGTGATCAGGCGCGTGCAGCTGCTCCAGTAACGCCAGCCTTCCGAGGACAGCAGCTCAATCCAGCACATCCTTATCCACGGAAATGGTGCCACAGGGAGAGGCTTGGAGCTTGGACATGCTGTTAGGAAAAGTAAAGAACAGCTAATTTTCTGTTTTGCTGTCCTTATTCTTCTGCATTTCTGCACAGAAGAAATGGAAGTTCCCAAGGAGCCAAAAGGATTCCACATGCCAGTGCTCTCTTCCTGCTCATTATCATACGCTTGCAATCAAACTCTAATTTTTGAAATAAAAAACCTGCAGGATTCTTTATTGGGACTATTAAACCTTCAATCTTCATTATTTAGGATGGCTACTTACCTTTTACTCAATGAAGCCATAATGCAACTGCTCCTATAAAAACTATTGAAATGGCTACTGTGGCACTGAATAGATTTTCCTCCGTGTAAAATAATCTTCTGTGAGTAAGACATAACTATCATTCACATTAATTAGGCAGCCATATAATGGGGTGTTCAATAGCTATTACATCATTTAAATTCTTCAGTGAGCACCTCAGCCACCCAAGAACTATCCAGCTGAACATTTCTGAGTCCATAATTTTGAAATAATCCTGTAGAGGAGGAATATGCATGGCAGAGTGTTGCAGACAATTTCACCAAGAAAAAAATTAATTTTATTCAGATTTATAGAATTATTTTAACATTTACAAGAAGTGCATGATCCTATTCTTCCCTCCCTCCCAGAATAATGGTGCTATAAAGTGGAGTCTATTTTGGGGCCGTACTGTGTGTACACCAGAGAATGTCCAAGGAGCTTGTAGTCAGAGGCCAGTGATGGCAGCTGGACACACAGACACACAACAAGCACATTTTCATACACATTCTGTTATAAACCTGGGGCCCTGGGGCCACAAGGCTCAGCTGAGAAGCCCTGACCCATGGAAAAGTGAGTGCAGTCATGCTTGAGGTTTTGGTTTTGAAGTGTTCTGCCCCTAACAACCATATAAGCCCTTAAGCATTTATATTCAGTTTAGGTTATTGATTTGAAATTTTGAGGTGAAGCCGAAGTCCTTTGATTTGAATATTATCATTAGTGTTCTATCTATGCTATCACATATTTTTGTACCTTTCAAGATTAGTTCCTCAGTCAAAAGTATGTACATATGCCATGAGAGTAGGATCTTATCCTGAGACTTGAAGGAAATAAGGCTGAATTTATTAACTAATACAGCAGGAAGAGGTTTCTATTAACAGGCCTGTATGCAGTTTTTTAACATGCTGTTCACATGCCTGTAGAAGGGGATGGTTATTAGAAGATTGGTCAGTGGCTGAAAGTATATGAAAATAATATATTTTAAATTGGTGTGGTTTAGCAATATGGGAATGATTCCCAACAGAATGAAAGAAAGGAATAGCTTAAAAATAGGCTGGGGAGTAGGGCAGGATAGACAGGAAAGTTTAGGCTGTGCCTTTTCCTATCAGTTATGTTATTTTAGCTAATTGTATACTCATTTTTTTTTCCTCTTCTCAATGGTTATAAGGTACCTTATCTGACTAACAGTGGAAAACAGCAGAGAGCTCTCTTCACAGGGAGAGCTCCTAATTCAGTATTAAATGTTGGGTTCTCTGTAGTTTTCCATAATCCCTATCCAACAGGCAGAGGGAGGTGTCAAAACCCATCTGCAGGCAGAGTGTCAGGTGCTGTTTGTTCTGCAGCCCAGGAGGTTTGTGTTTGTCAGAGGTAACTGCTCCTCTCAGCAGCAGGTCCTCTGTTTTATAGATCCTCTATTTTTCACGTTTGCTCATTGATTAAATAAATCCAATACACCGAGGGAAATTTCTGCCTTACCAAAAAAATATATTTTCATCACACTGTAGGGACTTAGAATTGGAGTTACCACAGGAATGACAGAATTAAGGATGGGGAATATGAGCCAAAGGCAGGTCAAACCTCTGGGAAATCCCATGGAATCAGCTGTTGCTGAATAATTGGACTTGGTATGTGGGACCATGGGCTGGTGAATGCTGACAGGCCTGATCAGGTTTTGGTTTATCTAAGAGCAGGAAGGAAGGGGAGCATTTGTTATGGGGAATGGGCACATGGAACTGTTCTGGTAAGGGGCTGAGGGATTGCCCTGTTCAGACAAAATTAGGGCCACCCTGGTTTTGAGAACATACTGCTGTTGTTTCCTGAAAACATGGTCAGGATCTGAATTTTGTGCTCTCTCTTACAAGTCTGTAAAACACTGGATGAATTGAATACATAGAGTTAACACCAGCTACTTGCTGCTGTTATTTCAGTGATTTAATATGAGTTTGTCAGAGTCACAGTTTTTTGGGGTTTCCTCTACTGCAGTTATTATTCATTCTTTAGAGGAAATCCCCCTCAAAGAGTATTTTCCATGTGTTTTCTTGGATGTGAATTAGCTTCAATTTCAAACATTTTCTACAATGAATTATTTTGAGGTTTCAAACAGAAATTATGGGATTTTTGTTTTCCTATTCTTGCTTAAGTGCTCAAAATTCAGTAACTGAATTTCTTACAATTGTTTTAGTTCATATTAGTAATAAATACACATCCACAGTAATAGAGAAGCAGAAATGTGTGTAAGGTAGTGAGACATTGCTCACTGCTGTTCATTATTCCCTGGTTAGTGAGACTTTAGGTGTAAAAATCATTACAAAAAACGTGTCTCTGCTGAGTGCGATCCAGAGTTGAACATGTGAAGGATGAAGCATATTAGAGACAGCTGTGATTAGTTCTCCAATTTTCCAATATTGAATCCATTAAGTGTTTACTGTCTTGGCTAATGAGATGGGGAATGGCTATGAATGGGCAGGGGAGGGCTGGTGAGCTGTCATTTTCACGTTTCCCAATCTCTAAGGGAGCTCCTCGACAAGCACTGGGGAGTTGATGTGTTCTAGGGAAAGTGAGCACAGAGCCCTCCCAGGTGGGGCTTGGTTGATTTGCTGGGGGTGGGCAGTGACCCCAGCTCTGCAGGGTGCTTCAGCTGCAGGGAGCTATGGGGCTGTTTGGAACACCTGGAGGCATTGCAAAAAGGCCTCTCACTGATTTACCAGCTGCAGTAAAGGATCCTGAATGCCTGGGCTGTTCAGCTCTTGTTATTCTTCATTTGTCACCTGTCTCTGTGCCACGAGCCTGGGATTACTCTGGAGAGCCCTTTGACATCTCCTGGGCACCCTTCACTGTAAATATTGAAAGCCTTGCTCTTACAGAGGCACTGCCAGGCAGCGTTTGTTTTTGTGGCTGCTGAAATAGTTTAAAAAATGCAAGTGTCAGTAGCTATGGGAAGTTGTATCGTGTTCATCTCTGTGTCCATATGGTAGAACATGTTCTGTCCTTCACAGCACAATGAGACATGATTGTGCCTAATTCCAATTTGTATGGCATCCCCATTAATGTCTCTTCCAGCCCTCCATTAAAGGCCCTTAATGTTAATTAACCAGACTATGCCAATAAAGTTCTATTAGCTTCCCCCTATTAATTTAATATTATAGGCATTTAACAGATGTCTTAATTAGATGTTACACTGAAGGCTATGAGCAAAATTAAAACTAGGTCAGTGTCCTGAAAGTTTCTGCTATGATTTATGGCTTCTACAGCTTTGTTTGTTTTATCTTTCTGACCTCTTCCAGGAAACCAAGAGTTTTAATTTTAGAGAATGTTGAAAGGAGTAATGGATGCAAGCTAGAATAATAACTTATGACTAACAACTTTAACACATATTGTTCTTACTTCACTGATAAAAATTCTCGTTGGTGTGAAATTACTGTTTCCCCATATAAAATATCTGTCCCTGGCAAGAACACTGTTTTCCCCATCTCAAGGGCAATACTTCATAGAATTGCAACAAGGTTTTTTATTTCTATAGCAACTGCTTCTATTTCCTGATTCCAAAGGATCTGTTCTTAAACACCAGTACTGTCCACACTGAGTTCATCCATTCAGGGATGGTGATGGTGGTTTGAAGGTGTCTGAGGGCTCGTGCCAGGGATGGGCAGCTCTCCTGTGTCCTCTCCCAGCAACAGGTCTGGAAAGTAAGTGTGAGCTTTGGAAGCCAGGAAAGTGTTGTGGAGGTGGTGATGGGCTCTGGCTCTCTGCTGCCTTGTGTGCCCTCCAGTGCAGGTAAAAGCTCTGACTGCCCTCCCAGCCCCAGTTACTCAGCTTTGGGGCGTGACTGTGTGAGGAACAGCTGTGTCCTCTTTAAAGAAATGACCCTGCTTGGCTACAAATGCTTGAATGGTGACAGGGGAAAAAATTTCCTATGTACAAGTCTTTCATTTGATAGTAAAATTGATGAAAAGCTCCTGAAAATTACACTTAAAGCTATCATAGAAGCACTTTTGCAACAAAAAAATGTGAAGGAATCTAAATAAAGGGGTCACTTCCACCTCCCAAACATGTCAAACCTGCCCAGTCAATGAGGGATTGTGATCTGGGCAATCAAAAATGAAGTGTACAGTAAAAAAGGGGCTGAGGACAGACAAAGCACAATAGCTCTGTGGACAGAGGTTAAATATTCATAAAGCAATTTTGTGGGTAATTGAAATACAAGATTGAATGAGGGTCACTTCCATTTGTGAATTTCTAGCTTCAAGTGCTTCCCTCTTAGGGGCTGTGCTGTGTTCCCTGCACTGTGCCGTGACAACGTGTACTGATACAGGTATTTGACAGCCTGAAAGCAGCAGGATGTCGGTGAGCTCTGGCAGCAGGGCTGCAGGAGGCTTGGTGTGGTTACAGTACACATTATTGTACATAATTAACTTGGGGTTATATTGTAGACAAGTGGGACCTGTAACAGTATCAACCCCAGCAGGGAGATACTCTAGGTAAAACCTGACAGCTGAAACTGTTTATTTGTATGTGTCTGCAACAGGCCAAGGTGCTGATGTTGGCCCAGGCACAACGATTGCAAAGAGCAGTTGTCAGCACCTGCAAGTACACCACAGGCAGCTAAAGCCCAATGCATACAGAAGGCAACAACATTTATTACAGTTACAAAATGTAATTTTCACTGTACAAATTTACAATTATAAACTGAAACAGAAGTTAGGTAGTTAATATTAATCATATAACTTTAATAAAAGCTAGAATATTATATACAAATAAAAACCCCACATACAACCAAATTCAACAGTCAGTGAGACTGCTTAAAGACAGCAGATACTGCTCACTTTTCAGCAAAAAGAAATGCTTTCTAAATATTTCACATGGCTGTTGCTTTGTCCATCTGCCAGAAAACCTGCTCTTTGAACTGCAGGAAAACAGCAGATGTTTCTGTGAATGCTTCTGACTTTCCCTGAAATCACAGGTCAATAGATCCTTTCAGCTTGAATTTTTTTGCAGAGCGCTCACTTGCTCGGAGCAGGAACTTGCTGCCGTAGATGTAGGAAATGAATCCATCAAGCTCCAAGCTAAATACATTGTTAAGTTTGGGAACAACTGAAATGCAAAAGGACACAAGTGAACAAAGCGTGCTAACATTAGTCCCTGTTATGGAAATACACTGACATACCCAGGCATGTTTATTCACCTGTAGATTTGAGCCTTGAGGCACTTCAAGGTTTTTATACTTTATCAAGAGAAGAAAAATAACCCAAGCCTCCACATTTAACTGGAATTACCAAAGTTAGCCCTTGTGCAGGAGCATACAGTTAAGTGCTGCACTTTTAAAAAATTGCTCATCTCTAATGAGATGTGTTTTTGGTAAGATATTGGGCTGTTGAATGGTGACTTCTGCCACTCTATGCAAAGAGCCAAAAGCACTCATATAAACCAATGTACTCAGAGGCACAAAATGAAGAGTGTGCTCAAAAATGGTTTTATGATTCAAGTCATGAAAAGAACTGAAAAATAATGCTTTATATACCTTTTAATTTGTCCTCTTTAGTGATAATTTTGAAGATGTGTTTAAATTCCTGTAGAATGATTCCCGTTATCCCAACATAAGAAGGGCACTTTGATTTTGTAACTGAAAGAACAGAAGTACGTATTAGAAAATTTCAGATGCACGTTATTTGTTGTTCTCCTGTTGCCTCATGATTTTACACATTTTCAAACATAAACATTTAAATATTCTGAAATAATGCAGTTACAGTAATCACTGGAAAAATGTGCAGTTAACCCTTGCAACCAACAACATGATTTTCAAGAGAAGTCATAAAGTAATTAGCATTTTTAAGGAGAGAAATACAATCTCAACTATGTGATTCTAGAGTTACCGATATTGAAAGGCATTTAGAAATAAGCACCTGAACTACAGGGGCATCTACTGCATTTCAGATGATGTTCTACAAGCAAACAGACAGAATACCTGTAACAATGGCTCCATGGAGATCAGCTTTGAGCAGCTTGCTCTGAATCACATGGGGTTGCCTTGAAGAAGAGAACGGGATCAGAAGAGGGGGAAAAATGATATGAACTCTCAGATTTACAAAATGTGACCATGACTGTCATAATCATGATAATTCTGTGATTCTGTGAAATGGCAGCAATATGCTTATCAGCTAGCTACAGCATTTCAAGCAATAACTCAATAAACTGGAAATATCTGCTGTATAAAACCCAGAATAAATTTAAAATATGTCAACATACGCATCGGGTTTGAGTCCATGGCACAGGTCTCTGATGTATTGTTTCCAGAGCTCGTGGAGTGGGAGGAAGATGGCATATCTGCAGTAAAAAAAAGAGAAATGAAAAGTATTATACAAAATTTAGTTATAAAAAAGTCCATTACTGAAGTACTCTGTATTTCCACAGAGTTAAGACTGACATTTTTAAGTTACCCTGCAAGGTGACCCACTCCAAACAGCTGGTTTACTTTATAAAACAAGCACAAAGCATGCTCCTGTCTACCAGCCCAAAACGGTGATGTGCTTTACAGCATCAGGCTAAGACTGAAGAGATTTCTCCATTTTTCTCCACTCTTTTATCTCCCTGCTTACTCTGTTAGCAAAGCAGGGATGATAGCAAATTAGCTAACTCTGGTAGCAAATTCAGCATGATAAACTCAAGTAACCTTATGCAGAATTTTGATTCTCTGGTCACAGACAGTCCAACTTTAAAAATTGAAACCAGAGGGAATTGTCTGTGTTTGATTTCTTACCATATTTATGTACACAAAATGAACTCAACAGAAATGAATCTTTCACCAATGCAAACAAGAGAACTCTTTGTTCATGCTGAAATGCCACTAGTGTTTCACACTGACTACACACTGGAGGGTTCCTATCCACATGCACGTGCTGCTGCTTTTACACACTTTTGGTGTAGCTCTACTTTACTACACAAAGAAGACATTTAAAGTCTTACCTTTGCTGTTCAGGTTCAATTTCAAACAGACGCAGCTCTCGCCTCTGCTTGGCAGTAAAACCTTTTGTCTTTTTCCTCTTTTGCTTGGTCTTTTTTTTGGGATAATGCTCCAGAACGACAGCTTTCCGAGATAACATATCCTGGATAGCTTCATCTTTCATTTTGGGCATGCTACGCTTCAGGAAGGCATGTACAAATGTCTTGGCTTTTTCTGAGCCCTGGGGCTAAAGACATGTGAAAGGACACTTAAAAGTAGCACGTGTTCATTAAATTAGAACTTGCTGCTGACCAGTGGCTTCGTCAACTCGGCAAAATCTCCGTGGGAATTGGAGATCTTCCGTTCGGTGCCAGTGGAGGGAGATGTTTCCACGCCGAAGCCCCTGCGTGCAGTGCCGAGCGCGGGCCCACCCCGGCCCTCCCTCCCTCCCCGCTCTCGGAATCACGTTTTGGAGGAAAAGCCCTTTTTTTGCATTTCGTTCGAAACGCCGAGTTCCGAGCGGGATATACAGGGGAAAACCGGAGACCCAACCCACCCCCGGCCAGTCGGTGCCTGATGGGGTTTAGAAGACCGTGTAGGAGTGGGAATGGCCAGGTAGCCCCCGGCACGGCGTTCCGGGGCCCTGCGGGCCGGGGCTGCTCCGTACCTGCAGGCGCAGCTCCCCGCTCTCCTCGGGCGACAGCCGGCGGTACAGCTGCTCTGCAAGGCACGGCGGCGCGGGGGTCGAACGGGGCGGGCGCTCACCCCCATCCCTCACCCTCCATCTCCATGCATCCATCTCCCTGCATCCCTCACCCTCCACCCGTGCCTCATCCTCCACCGCTCCCCCCTCATCCCTCACCCTTCACTGCTCCCCCCCTCATACCTCGCCCTCCACCTCTCTCTCCTTATCCCTCACCCTCCACCGCTCGCCCCTTATCCCTCACCCTCCACTTCTCCCCGCTCATCCCTCACCTCCCTCTATCCCCGTCCCTCTCTCTCCCCTGTCCCCAGTCCCCTCACCCTCCATGGCGTCGCGGCGCAGCCGGCGCGGGCCGATGACGTGTCGGGCACGCATGCGCAGAGTGGCGCTCCCGGCCTGGCCACAAGGCGGCGCCGCCGCCCGCGGTAGCTGGGGGCTCCCGTGAGGGAAGCTGTTGTAGTAATTGGCTATTTACTGCTCTTATGCTAATAAATACTCTGAACTGAGCAACAGGTATTTAATTTACTGTCATGGGGGTGTTTCTTTTTAAGAAGCCCTGTCAAACATACGTTCTGTAACACAGCCGCCTCATTTTCCGTGGTCATCCAGCGCTGCGGTAAGGTCACAGACACGGGGTACACAAGGCTGTTGTTGGCTAGTGACATGTCAGTGTCCTTCCCATGGTCCCAGCAGGGTCTGGACACTCGTCATGGGCAGCCTGGCCGTGTCAGTGCTCACTCCTCTCACCCTGCAGTCACTCCCGCCGCAGATGCTGGGATAGACATTTCCACCTTTCCATCCTGCAGTCTCCTCACCTCCCGCTTTTGCTGCCTCATTTCTTCTGGAGACCTCTCTCCCGAGGTTTATCAGCGTGGTGCTGCAGCCAGCCACTGCCCAAGCTGCGGGGGCCATGGCAGGCACAGGTCCTCTCTGACCCTACTGGAGTTCATCCCATCCCACTTCTCCGGGTGGGAGACAGATGTTCTTTCCTATTCCCATCCTGTCCTCCAAGGCCTCTCCAGCCACAGCTGTGGCTGCTGCTGCAGGCAGTGTCTGTCTCTGTTCTCTGTGGTTATCAGTGTGTCAGGTCTGTTCCTGGAACTGCACACCCAGCAACACGAGATCTGTGGTTAAAATCAGCCCTCGTGTTTCTAGCAATCAAGGTCAAGACATATGAAGACGCCACTCTCTGTGAGATTTATGTCCTCTGACACATCAGGGCCTCTTTCCTACCAGGATAGGACAAAGTCCTGCTCACTTAGAACACGGAAATATCTTGAAACCAGAGTGGCCAATTCCTTTTCCTGCCAGCCCAGTCACAACTCCTGCAGTCCTCTGCTCAGGCATGATTTTTCTCCAAATACAGAAAAGATTTATATTCTTGTCACATGGCGATATTGGCTTAGCAGATAATTAAGCACTGCTTGGTAAAGGATATTTGGGGAGGGAGTTACGGAGGCAGGGTATAGGAAACATGATGATTTTGTGGAGTACTGCTGTGGGGCACAAAGGTACTAAAGTGATCCTTAACAGGGGATGAAATAGTAGATCTCTCTGGAAGTGTGTAAAGGAGAAAGGCCGGTCTCTGCAGAGTATTAAGCATGAACAGCAGCTGGTTTGTATCACAGACCTCCTGACAGTTAAGTACGTTACCACAGCAAGTAGATCTCTTGGTTTTACAATGCATGGACTCCTTGAGTTGTCATTGCTACTATGAGAAGATCAATTTTCATGAATGGAGTACCAGGATAAGCGCTATGGGTCTTTAGGGCCGTATGAGTGCTCCTTCACTGGATTTATGCTGCAATTCTTAGGGCACTTCAGGGATTAATAGTCAAATCAGTGTTGGCGGTGCTGGTGTTGTAAATCCAATGATCCAGGCTAAACTGGTGCCTGGGGAAACCAGTCTCTTCCAACAGCTCTACATCTTCATTTCCCAATTTATCTTCAGATATAATGTCTGAGGGAGTGAGATCAGCGTTAGTGTGTGTCCCAGCAAGAAGGCTCTGCATCAGAAGCTGAGACTCACATCAAATAAATATGAAAAAGAATAGGTGAAGAAACTGAGAAACCACAGAATAGGCAAAGGCAGTTTGTAGATAAGAAAAAAAAGGCTCAGAGAAATGAGGAAAGATGGGCAAGATGTGAATGTAAAATGATGTGGAAATATGCCAGCAAATAATGGTAATGCATGTTTCGGGATATGCAGCACCCTTAGTGTCTTAGAATTTTGAAGCTTTTTACTTCAAGTAAATCACCTTGGAATAGACTTGTAGTGATAAAATTCCCTGATATACATTATTAATACCATGCTATAGGTGCCAACATTGGTGCTTCTTATCCAATTAAATCTATATGGCTTTATTTATTGCTCTCCAAAAATAATAACCCATTCACACCTTTGCAAACCCCTTTCATGGGCACAATCTAGCTGTGTGCCCTGGGGGAGGATATTGCTGTACCTCTTGGGGCTGCTGAACTGCAGGGATGGGCAAGAACCTGTGTGCAGGCCAGGATGGGGAACCACAGTGTCCTGGGAGAGCTGTGTGGCTGTGGAGCAATTACAGAATGAGCTTTATTGTGACGGTCACAGAAAGCTAAAACTTGAGATGTGAAGTGACTGAAGACAGTATAATTAAAGATGTTTGTGTGACACAAGAATAGCAGATCAGGGATTTAAAAAAAAAAAAATAGTAATTATGAACTGAAGCGAGAGATGAGCATGAAGTTAACTGGTGTGTGCAAAAAGTCACTGGGCTGTAATCACTGTTATACTTTTGCTGACAGTGATGCAGGAAATAAATACTGTAATTCTCTAGAAGGACTGTCTCAGCAAGCATTTGAACTCTCAAGATCAATATTGTTTATTCCACTTGGCCAAATTGTATTAGCAGCTGAATTTGGTCCCTAGGGACATCTGTACTGGTGAAAATAATTTCCATTTAAAGCCCTCTGATCTGATTTCCTCTATCCAGATAATGCAATTCCCACCCCCTTCCAACGGCTGTGCTGAAGCAGCGTCCATCTAGTCCGTGTCAGCCCTGCCACCATCCCACCAGCTCCTGCCTGCACCCAGCCTTGGCATCCTGCTCCTGACATCTCCTTTGGGCCTGGGGGGAGCTCTGTGCCAGCAGTTTTAGGGCCAGTGGCTGACCATACCCAACACAACTGTTCCCTCCCAGCACTGGCTGTGCAGCCAGGACCTTCCCAGGGAGTCAGTACTTGGGGTTCCCTGGAAAAACCCATCTAGGAAATGTCTGGGGCTGGTGGGTGGGTGAGGTCTGCTGTGTCCAGCCCGAGGGATACATGGAATGATTGACACAGGTAGCCTGAATCTTCATCTCCTGTCAGTGCAGGTATGCCAGAGGAAGGTTTGCAGTATTTGTGTGTGTGAGCCCGAACTCTTGCATTAGGGGCTTGGTTGACTGCTTTTAGATTTCTGTGGCTGGCTGATGAGCAGCATCTTTTGAAGTACCATGCATCCCTCAAATGTTTCTTTTCCATATATTTTTCCATTAATTTTTCTGCTTTATCAGCTCGCCCTTAACTCTTGGTTTGTCATCGTGTTCTGCCCCCGCCCCAAGCTGATAAGCTGTCCTTCCCAGCTGAAGGGTCATTATTTCCTTACAGTTCTGCCTCCTTCTCATCTCGAATTGCAGCTGCCGCTCCGGGGCACAGACAAAAGACGGGCTTGTCTGCGCTCGACAGAAACAAGAAAGCGCTGGGAAGCACAGTCCAAATAGATCTCAGTGGAACAGAAATCACAAGCAAATAATAATCCAAAAATGTTTTCAGACAATCCCGATGATTTAATAGCTGGGTTTTAAAAAACAAACTGAAACAAGGCGGGTTTTTGGCAGGCTGTGCCCCGTCCCCACAGCTGCTCACACTAGAGGGCAGCCCGAGACTGTCTGTACAGTGCTGTTGGAATTCAGCTCACTGTCTCAGAGAAAAAAAAAACAAATTGTGTCCCCGTATGGAAGAAATGTGCCCGTTTTCAGCTTGATTTAGCATACAGAACTCCAGTTCCTCCATATACCAACCTTTACTACATGGCAGTGTCAGTGAAAAGAGGATTGTGAAGGAATTCAATTTCACCACATGTTAAGGAGGCCACTTTTTAAACACCAATAAATTCTTCTATCAAAATATGAAGTTATATCTATCTTAAAATATGTAAAATAAGGTCAACCCTAGAATACCTGGAGATAACTACTGGAAACTACAAGTAGCCAGCCTTGGTGCACAGAGCAGCACTAAAATAGCAACACTTGCTTCCCAAAACAGTAACAAGCAGTCAGAAAAGCTGAGGCTTTGGCAGCTGATGTTTGGTCTCCCTGCATGCTGGGATCACATATGATCCAAACACACATCAGCATGACAGGCACCACTTCTGCTCCTGAACAGCTTGTATTTACTAATTAATACCAGCATTCCACATTCATGTATTATTCCATGACAGTGTGTCTCATAGTCTTACTTTTGTTATGCTTTGAGTCTCATTTAGAACTTGTTGAATATTCTGTTTTAAAATGTAGTTAACATTGGCACATATGTGACAGGGAGGCATGATGCAAAAATGAGTATTAAGAATAGTAAATTAGAAAGTAATAATAATTATTTGAGTTATAGCAGATTGACTAGTTTAATGTATTTCATTTGGTTTTGGTTAAACTACATAAAATTAACGTAATTCATTAAAAGTTGAAAATAATACAGGTGTATTGAAAATAAAAGGTGTATGTTAAAATAATTTGTGTTTCCCTGAAGCATCTTTTGCTGTGTTTCCCAGCAGGTGCTCAGGCCAGAGGCAGAGGGAGGGCACCCTGCAGCTCGGGGGGCTCTGGCTGGGACCGTGGGCACTGCCTCTGACACCCCGACCCGACAGAGTGACACTCTGACACTCTGCAGGGAGCAGGAGGCTCCAGCCAAGCAGGGCAGTGTCCACAGCACAGCCACCTCCTGCACAGCTCCCAGCCAGCAGCTGCTTCCTGCCAGACAGCCCCATGCCTGGAGTTACAGCTGCTGTGAAATCCCAGGGAGGCTGAGAAGGTTCATTGATTGAACAGATAGGAATTTTTCATTTTTCCTCTATAATGAGGCATCCTTCTCAAAAGCATCACTCTCAGCAAAGCCCTGTTCCTGCCAGACTCTTTGGAAGCAGCGTGCTGAGGCTGTCAGGAGTGAGCCATTCCTTTTAACACAGCAGGTCTGCTTGTGCACCTCCAAAGGATGCAGTTGCAAAATACACACTGGAAAGGCTCCTCTGCAGCACTCAGCTTCAGCTCCTGCTGCTTTGAACGCGGCTGTCACAGCATGCCAGCTCACAAGAGTCCTCCCCAGGGGACCCGTGTGTCTCAGGTACAGTGACCCAGAGAAAAACAAGTGGGAGCTATTTGTCTGTTGAAACTGGGCTGAATGACCCCTGTTGCACAGTCAGCACCTGAACCAGCAGTGTCCTGAGCTGCTGCTGAGGCGATCTGAGGGGAGAGCTGCGATTCCTGACTGATATGGACTGCTGCACACACAGGGTGCTGCTAACCCATAATGCTGCCTGGGACCATGCTGGTCATGCATGGAGGCAGCATTGCTTTTATAAAATATAATTATAATATAATGTTCCTGGTTGTCTGCATTGGTGTTTTATCAACCGATTATAGGGGCATCAGTGTCTGTATAAAGTGTGACCCAAACCATCAGGGGAAATTCAGCTAATTCCCCCACTGGACTGCAGTGGAGGGCACTGAGCTGTGCTTGAAGTTTTCATCCATGGGAGTGTAAAAAGCAGTCACAGCACTTAAGGGCTTGGACTCCCACTGCAGGCAGGGTCCTTATGAGCAGTGGTCAGCTCCTTGCACAGAGCTGGCGATGAGGCTTTCAGCTCCCTGTCTGTAATCCCATTTCTTCGGGACTGCCCGAGTGTGGTGGGGCAGTGAGGGGGTTAACGCTGCAGCAGTCCTTTGATAATTGAAAAAGAAAAAAGCCTATCCAAAGCTAACAAAAACAACCCCCTGTTTGAGGTCAGTGCTCTAGTAAGTGCCTTTTAAAGAAACAATAACCTGGTGCAATAGAAAATATTCTGTCCCTCTCTTCAGTAGAAATCTGATAAACCACGGAGAGAGGCAGGTGTCCAAGGAGATAAAAGTAATAAATGTGGCTGCAGTTTGGGAGTGAGTTAGACTGTCAGGCTGGTAATTAAATGAAAGCCCTCTCAGGAAATGCTGGAAGCTAATAGATACTCATGGAGATGCCAATTCATTTGCCATAGCAATATATGTTAATTTTAGCATGGGATTAATTTATACATTTTGCAGTGGGACGAAATGGCAAGGATGGGAGGGGGAGAGCTTTCATCCTGCCAGTGGTAGAGATTATTAAGCACCTTATACTTGTTAAAAACAGAACAGTGTATGAAAATGGGAGAGAGAAAATGTTTAATTTAAGTACATTCTCTAAACAGAATTAACTAATCACAGGCTTATATCTGACCCAGAGCACTCTTGCAGACAGCTGCCAGGGGCTCCTTGGCTTTGCCACAGCTCAGTAAGTACAGAGCCCTAGTTAGCAGGTAGTGCAAGTCACTCTGTGTTGCTGTGGTTTAAAGGATTTCTGAGTTACGAGAGTGTGAAATGAGGAGTGCTGCAGAGGTGGGTCCCACTACAGGAAGAATAGTGGTTATTTGGGACTACAGCTAGCTCAAGGATGGATGCTCTGGCAGGTGTACAGAGGAGCTGCAGGAAAGAACAGATTTGTATGTAAAAACACACTGGTAATCACTGAGAGAGCTGGTAATCACCAAGGGAGCTGGTAATCACCAAGAGCTGGTAATCATCTTCAGCAGAGCTGGTAGTCACCACAGAGCTGTGTGTGTGCCATGCAGGCTTGGGGCAGTGAGTAAATCACTGCTAAATCATCAGCAAATCAGGACCCTGTCAGCTTTAGCCCCGTGGCACATGCTGACCACAGAGCTGCCCAGCTCCTTCTGCTCAGTGGTTGTGCTGTTCTGGAAGAAAGCTAACTCTGAAGGCAGGCAGGCACTGAAGTAGGGGAGATGTTCTCCTGCAGCAGAGGGCAGTGAGGGGGCTGCGAGCCTGCTGTGCCCTCAGGAGGTGGCTGTTTGTGGGTTACTGTCCCTCTCTGAGGTAGTTTTTGAACCTTGCATCACTTCAGCGCTGTTTGTCTCAGGCACTGAGCTCTCCTGTGCCATCCGTGCAGCTCTCAGGTGCACAGCTGAGGACAGACGCTGCTCCCAGGGCACACCCAGGCCCCTGGTGAGTCTGGAGCTGCCCGTGCTGGTGTCTGCCAGGGCCCTTCGCTGCACCAGGTGCTGCTGGGGACACCAAATGAGGCCCTGATTTACACATCCAAGTGTGGCATTAAGGGCTTGACTACGGCTATCTCAGCGCTGAGACACACACTGCAGCACAGCAGGCTTCTTTCTAAAAAAAACCCTCTGATCTGTAAAATTATCAGCATTGAGGCAGCAGAAGCAAAGCAGATTTTCCTTTATTTTCTTCTGCCTTAGAGAAGGAATACTCACTTGCCCTTCAGTATGATTACAGCCCATTTACCAACACTTCTTTTTTTTTTGAATTTCAGACCTACATTTTGGAACAGTCACAAGGAAGAAGTGTTTCTTTTCAGAGCCTGAAGCAGTCAGCACAAGGGTAAAGTTTATTTAACAAAAAGAATAGTTCCAGCTGAATACATATTGTGAAATTACAGTATCATTTAAAGCAAAATAGAAATGGTTGCGGGTCAGGGTCAGGGAAGGAAGATAATGACATCTGCTGCAAAGTGCATCCAACAACTCTCTTCAAAATTTAAAGTTTTTTTAATAGGATGTTTTTTTCTTTTCTTTGTGTAATTAGGCAAAAAAAATAGAACTAAAAAAAATGTACTAGATGCTGAAAGCAAGGTTGAGGCTTGCTCAGGGATTGCAAATAGAGGCATTATAAGTGGTGTCTCAGCTTCTGATTTCAGAGTTACGGGCTCTGTCTTTCCAGGATGGAGGTCCATGCTCTTCCTGCCCACACACGTGTCCCTGAGGGATGTCCTCCCTGCCTGGCTGGCCAGGGCAGGACCCTGAGGGACCCCACGAGGACTCGCCCTGGCTGCACACTCCTTGCTTAACAGCCATTGTCCTGATGCCACAGAAGTCACCTCGATCCTTTTTGTTCCAGACTGCAGCTGTCAAAATCCACACTCTTCATGGGAAGGAGTTTCCTGCTTTTGACAATGGTACTTTTAGTTGGCTCTTGCCACTCTTGCTACACAGTCTGGCTGCTGTGTCTCCTCCCAGGCACTGCTGTAGTGTCCTTCTGCCCCTGATCCAAGGGCTCTCAGTGTTTCCATAACACTGGGAGGTGGGCTGGGAACAAACCCAGGGATATCCTGGAGGTCCTACCAGCATCAGCCCTGTGTGTTTGCCTGCATGAGCTGCGGGAGACATGGAGGAGTCAGGAGAGCTCAGATCATTGCAGGAGGGGCTCCCGTGCCAAGGAGATCTTCTTAATCCTATCCCCCGAGGACTGATTTACAGGGATTTTAAGGGACTCTGTGGGCCGTGCTTTAATGTGTCTTGACACTACTGAATTGAACTGAGCCCTTCCATAACCCTGGCATTTAAACACGACGTTGTGTGTTGTCCTCTTCTTATAAATTGAAACAAACAAACAAACAAAAAAAAAAAAAAAAAAGGAAGAAATAATAATTTCTCTCATTGTCATGCATGTGAAAATCAGCTGAGACATTTTTGATGCTCACACAGATATACAGAGTCAGTTCTGGGGATAGGACACGGGGATGTTCCAGTTGCCAGTGTAGATCCATTCCCTGCAACTCAGATTGTGCTCTCTCTGGGAGGCACCGAGACATTCCCGGTGTTTGGGCAGAGGTGATGGCTGAGCAGAGCAGCTGGAGCCCTCGTTCTCCCCGGAGCATCTCCAGGTGTGGCACAACAGCTCCGCTCCCAGGTGCTGCTGCTGCCGCCACGGCTGTGCTTTAACACCGGCTGAGCCTCCCACATGGCAGCGTGATTTACTAAACCACTAAGATATTGGGTCAGCCTTGTAAATCATTTTAATTATTTCACTAAACAGGTTGTGGAAATAGATCAATAGAAAATATGGCATTTAGGCTTACAGTGCTGTGCATTCATTATGGGAAAGGAATTATATTAACTGATTTAGGAGCTAATAATAACTGAAAATAACAATTTAATGGAAGCCTTCCAATCCTGTACTTTCAAAACAGGATACAGCTATACGCAGCCTACTCATTTTAATCTCAGTCAAGTATACAGAGCAATCTTTTGACTTCAGAGAAATGTCAGTCAAGTACAAGTACTTGCAGACTTTCAGCATCCCATAAATTACATTATAATAAAACCAAAACAAAGAAACTGTCAACAACCATTTTTACATATTGGCAGGGTCACACGAACCAGACACATGAAAAATAAGAAAATACATTGCAATCTAACAAAGTGAAAGAGTTGCACAGTAGGGGCTGTTTTCCTCTTGCAGTTTGTATTTCTGTGAGACCATAGTTTGTGCTGCAGAGCTTGAAGGACACTTCTCTAAGATATTGGGGTTTTATCTCAAACATCTGAATAGTAAATATATGCTATATTTCTGTGAATATACACTGTATATGTGATTTATATATGCAAGGAGACAGGGAGGAAAACAAACCAGAAAAACCTAATCTCACCTGTGCAGCAAAAGCCAGGTCTCAGCATTCAGTAGCTGGGGTCAGCATTGCTCTGTTACAATTATTTCACTGTAGCTGTACTTAATTTGGTATGCTGTGTCCTGGTTTTCTTAATGCATGCATGACAGTCACCTGTGCTGTTAAAATATTTCCTCCTGAAATAAGCTGTACATTGTGCCTCTTTAATGTCTAATTGGCCATCGAGTCACTGCTGAAGCCAGCAGCAGGACTGTGGGCAGAATCCCAGCTGCAATCTGATAGTGCCCCTGTGTCAGGCTGGTTCCAAAGCCTGCAGCCTCCTGATAGGCACTTGTCACACCAGCTATCTCCACTCTGCTTTGCAGGCATAGTTAAGCTTTTCTTTAAGCCCTCAGGCTAGATAGCTTTGGAATTATGCACTTCATCACACCCCAATTAGCTAGGGATGCATGACAAAACCCGTTATCTGTTCGTTTAGGTGGGAAAACACCTTATTTTTTTCTTGGTTCAGCACGTGAAGAAAAAAAACACACACCCTTTTTCTCTACCGAGAAAAATCTTGCTTTAGAGCAGAGTGAAACTTCGAGCTGTGTCAAATCATGGTTATTTACCTGTGTCCTTGAGCTCCATCCGGCTGTTTAGGGAATGCTAAGTGGTGCTAAAATAAAAATAAATGGCTTCAGCGTGAGCGCAGAACTTGCAGAGCCCATTGGCCGTGCAGCAGGTGTGTGTCGCTGTCCTGAGCCCCCAGAGCAGGTGACATTCCCCGGACAGATGGTCCCCAAGGCTCCCCACACCGCCTCCACCCCTCACCATTTCACAGTTGCACTCCTGGCTGTAAACAACAAACTGGACGGGTGTTTTTCCCAAGCCCAGTAAATGCCAGCAGCAACAGATGAGCACTGAATGAAGGGAAATGTGCTGGGTCATTTTCATGGCCCTGAACGTGAGCAGGGCTTTCTCTGGTGCTGCTGTGCTCCAAAAAACCTGCTGTGGCAAGGTTTGAATTACCCGGGGTAATGAGCCTAAACTGGGTTGACTTTTCCATACACATTTACAAGCAGGTTGGCAAACACTTTCTGAACCAGTAAAGCTCCTCATATTTGCTTTTGAGATGTTTTTCTTTAGTGAAATTCTTTAGTCTAGCATAAATAGTGTAAGACCTCTTTGGTCATTAAATAATTAACTCAGGTTCATAAAGGGAGCTGATGTTCTTAAAAAATATTGCAAAATGCTCGACTACTTGTATTTGACACTGTGGCAAGGTGGATTTAGTTCCTTTTATTCAGTCTTGTTATTAAGTCATGTTACAGCTCCCATTCTGACAGGAGCCTGGTGTGGTTGCTGATTGCTCTGTGCTGGGGCAGGGAGGGCAGAGCCCACCTTCTGTCTCTCCCTAGTGCTGGGGAGCTGCAAGGTGGCCACAGCCACAGATTCCTCCAGGACTGAAGCACTAATAGGTATTCAGTTCTGGTCTTCCTGTCTTGTCAAACCATGCTTGCTTCTCTGCAGACCGAAATGCCAGGGTTATTAATTATTAAAGGATGTCATAAGGAGTCTGGCTGTGTGGTTCTTGGCTAGCTTGGGTGCAAAGACATTATCAGTGACTTAACCATAAACGGAGGTTCATTCTAACCAGGATTGCAATTAGCACCTTGCTGTGCATTTAACTAACTTGAGACTTTCATACTACTATACTATAAAAGTTGAAATTATATCCAGGCACTCTGCAAATGGATTACACTATTATCATTATTTGTAGCACTGAACGATTGTACTTTTACTGTCTTGCACTGAATTAGCATAAATGAATAACAAACATGAGTGTATTTGGTAAAGACCATAAAGTAACTGATGTATCCTTAATCAAACTGTAAATTTTCACTGTCTCATTTGATTCTGTTGCCTGTAGCTTCTCTTGTGCACTTTCTCAAGTGCTGCATTCCCCTCAGGGTATGAGGTATCACTGAGAGACATGGTTCAGCTCAGATCATCACTCAGTACAGTTCTTCCTTGGCCTGGCTTGGATTTAGATGTGCACATTATGTGTTTCTCCTAAGGTTTATCAGCATTCCCAAGCAAGTGCAGCACGGGAGCTCAATGCACTGCTTGGCTCAGTCAGAGTGAGACACACTGGGTAGGCACTGCTGGCTTCCCAGGGCACTGTCAATTCAGTACAGCACTGGGGGGTGTTTCAGCAGCATCTTAATTCCTGCCACAGACACAGGATGACTTTATCTAGTCAAAACAGGCTTTTAAATCTTGAGGCACTTGAGGGTCCCTTCAGGTAGCGTTGGGTGGC